>NW_007215166.1:1458-130195 GCF_000164805.1 Carlito syrichta
TCCAGATAACAAATATGCTTAGCTTTTCATTTAAGATTATTCTCTCAGTTAAGAAACTTGCTTCCTGTTTTTTCTTAGTCTTCTTCTATGAGGTTAACCTCACAGAAGAGAAGAAAAGGGATATCCTCTTCTTCTCTACATGTTAGCAATGCTTTGCGTTTGATTTTTAAGGTTTCTGTGAATCATTTGAAGAAAAACAGATTTCCAGAAATATCAAAAACAATGCATGGATCCCATACATCTCATTGAGAGCCAAGCACAGCTTTGGCTAATAAGGTAGCCGGCTCATCGTGAGTTATCTAAGCAGTGCTTTTTGAGTGCAATATTATATGGTAGGTGAAGGAAGGTGTAAAGAAATAGAAAATAAGATACTGTATTCTTGGAACATGGAGTCTAGCAGATCTAATTCTAACAGAAAATACCCACCCTGTTAAATTTTCATATAAGTGCATTGCATTCTGTCTAGTCAGTTTCTCTGGAAACAGATTCTGAATTGGAGATTGCATACAGATGGTTTACTGGGGAGTGTATTTCGGTGAGTATAAGGGAGTGAGAGAAGTAAGACTTGCCAGAGAAAGAAGTAGAGCTAAGATGCAGTCTCAATAAGGTCTCCGCTCATTTGATGGGGAGTTCGGGGGCTAGAATGGTCTTTCAGAGCTGCCCAAATGGAGGCAAACAGGCCTGACTATTGTACTCCTGTCTTTACTGGCCATTGGATGCAGGTTGCCCCATAGAGGGAACATAACCTTGGGTGAGAAGTTCCCTTTGGCCCTGGGAAACTTCCAGAAAAAGAGTTAGCCTTGACCCTTCAGCAAGCAACACTCCCAGTAGCCAGAGAGAATAAGCAGCTAGGTCCTGAAGGAAGGTTTCTGGGTGGTGCACTACAGCATTCACTATAGTCCAGCCTATATGCTTCTTGGGTCTACTTGCTCCTTATGGTAAGTTTACTTCGTGTGGAAACGACTTCTCCTGCATTCTGGCTGGTGTTGCTTCTTTGGTCCACTTAAAAGAGGACAATAAATCAAGAAAAAAGACAGCTCCCATTGCTGTAGCTGGTCAAGAAGCACGTCAGATACTCACTGACTTCTTCCTCTATTGCTCATTTTAGATTACCTTCACACTTGGCTAACACCTCTGCTGGTATAGGGACCTTAACTGGTGGAATATTCTAGACTCAACCCGAAGGGTGTGAACCTTGGTCCCCATACACGTCTTAGGCCATGGCTGTTGCATATGTCCTTTTGCTGTCAAAACTGGGCAGGGGAGAACACAAATACACCACTTCCCCTGTATCCTTTATGTCTTTAAGCATCACACAAATCTCTGCCATTCCCCCAGGATGTGATAGTGCTTTTGATTAACTGCTTTGCAGGCAGGAAAATCGGTTCAGGGGCTTCCACTTGACTTTCCCAACTATGAAAGCTCTTATTCCATGGAAGAATGAACCAAAGGGAGGGTTCTTCCAACTACCAAATATGTTCATTATGAATACACATTCAGAGACTGGTAAGATGACCACTAGCTGGGTCTCAATCTCAGTGGTCCCAGACTGAGCTGGTCAGGACTCCATTCCTTGTTTGGCTCCAACACATTTCCTGCTAACAACAGGGTTATTCAAACACTTCTTGCCTCCAGGCATCAGTGTCAACTCCAACCGTCATCAAAATGTCTGGGTATTCCTCATCATCTACTCTACAATTGCCTTAGTATATGGTCATAGATCCCTTTGGGGAAGGCCTGAGGAAGGCGTTACTATATGAACCAGCTATGATGCTACAAGGTCATATCATCTCATTTAACAAACAGACTCAGAGTCTGAGATTGGACTTGGGTCCAGAAACTAGGCAGGGGACTATGTGTTTTTATTGAGGTGCTCATCCTTGATTTCTTTTGGGTGCATAAATTAAGCAATACCCTTGTCAGCTGCTCATCTATTCTGCCCCTGGCAACAATGTGTTCTGTTAACTGTCTCCATAGCTCTCTGACTGTCAGACCATCCTGGCTGTTGCTCTAATACGACTGCTCATGACAAGAACTGTGTTCATCTTGCTTTTGACAGTTAAGTGCTACCACCTAGCCTTTATACTTTCTGGATATTATCAATCCCGTTATACTATTATAAGTTTTGTAATACGTTTCCTACTGTGAGGTAATGTCTGGACACGGACTGTCTCCCCAATACCTGGTTCTTTCTGCCCCCTCCCTCAGGGAGCAGGCATCTGAATGGTATACATACTTCCAGTTACCAGTCATGGGACGCGGGTGACTGAGCAAAACTGAAAACAACGTAGTCATCTTTTTTAAAAATTTATTTTTAAATTGTGGGGTACAATTCAGGGTTGGATACACAAATATTCATCATGCAGGTACCCCTGTTGATGAGGTGTGCCCCCTCCCCTAGTCATAATTTTTAATCAATGTAATTGTAAACACTGATTAAGAATTTGACTAATTCACTTGCTTGCCTATAAAACTGCTTTTACTGCCCTGGATCGCAGACTCTTCATCAACCTGCTGCCGCCGGTGCCTCCTGTAAGTTTGAAGAAACCAGTGTCTTTTCCTGCTGGACCTCCCGGTGACTTCTTTGGAATAGACAAACATTATACACAGGCCCTCTCAGGTTTGGAGCTACTAGGTTACACTTACCGTGAGCCATGGCCTAGAGAAGACCATCACTGTGCTATCACTGAGCTGCTCAGAAATTCAGGTGGCCCCCTCACCAGCACGTCACTTCTGACTTTCGTAAGCAGACTGCCCTCCAGGCCCTCTTGTAACACTTTATCTACTGGTGCCTATTTCTGTCTTTTGCATTATGTTGCTCTGACATGCACATTTCTCTGTGCTTTTTGAACCTATCTTCCACCATCTGTCATGAACATCTCATTTCATGTAGGCTATTGTTTTTTCCAAGCTTCTTACAGCATACTAGTACTACCTCCCAGGTCCTTGTCAGGAATCGTATCCTGTGTCCCTGGCTAGTGTTCCCATACTGGTAAACTCTCCTTTATCCAGAATCTTTAGGATCCAATCCCTTAATACTGCCCTGGCCTCTGCCACTACATTGTGGCTAGGTCCCAAAGATCTTTAGCAGACAGGCTTTCCTTTCTTATAGGCCCAGCACTTCCCTGGCTGGGTTATGTTGTGACTTGATACTAATCATTTGTCTGGTGGCCAAGAGGGAAGGTGGGGTAGATTGTGAGTAGGGTTTGTGTGATCTAGCAAGCAGAGGCTTGTATCATCTTCAGTGAGAGGTGAGGGGCACTAGCCATTAGCAGGGAGGAGCGGTCCCCTTCTGTAGGCCTTGTCAGTCTAGACTACTCTGTGTTTTAATGTTCTTGAGTGCGACAGCTCAGGTGACCCCATGACAAGTCCCAGGCTCTCCTTCTCAATCAAGGCCCTTATCTTGGTATAGGAGACTTTCTGAGGCTGAGAAATTAACCTTCTTGGATTTTTCTACCCTTAAAATTGAGTTCTGGTCCTGATCCTCACCATTTTATGCCCTCCAGCTATAAAAATGAGAAACTAAGCCGGGCATGGTGACTCAAGCCTATAATCTGAGCACTTTGGGAGGCTGAGGCAAGAGGATTGCCTGAGTCCAGGGGTTCGAGGCCAGCCCGGGCAACTTGGCGAGACATCATCTCTACAATAAATAAAAAAAATACCCAGGCTTGTGCCTGTAGTTCCAGCTACTTGGAAGGCTGAGGCTAAAGGATTGCCTGAGCCCAGAAGGTCAAGGCTCCGGTGGCCGTGAGCGTGTCACTGCACTCCAGCCTGGGCAACAGAGTGAGATTCCAACTCAAAAAAAAAAAAAAAAAAAAGAAAGAGAGAAAATGAGAAATTATATACAGCAAAGGAAGCCTTCTGGCTTTCACATTTTGCCTTCAATTGGTGATTAATTGTCTCTCTGCCTTTCATTGTCTTTCTTAGATATATTGACAGTACCCAGCAACAGTTAACTGATTCCATAATTTTATAAGTAGTACTTTGCCTATATCTCTCAAACACCTAAGATTTTCACCAGTCACTATATTCCCTTCCGCTGGCATCTCATCCAGCTCACTATCTGTAAAATACAGCACACCAGAGCCAGTCAGCACCTCATTTATTATCAGTTATGGGGTCCTGATTACTTGTTGGACGATTCATTAGCCAGCCTCAAAACTCCATCTTACAATCAGCATCCTAAGATCATTCCTCGTGCTGATTGTCTTAGATCAGCTTCCAGGAAATAGACCCTGAGACAGAGAGTTGCTTGTGGGATATTTATTGGAGAATTTATTGAAACAACACCTGTGAGAAAGTGAGGGAAGCAGGATGGGGCAGAGGGAGAAGTTGAACTGAAGTGTGGTTGCAATAGATAACTCAGCCAATCCTGTGAGAGATGCTGATGCTGGGACGGCCCTTCTGAGTTACCCCAAAATGAGACAAGGGGACCAGGTTTTTGTATTGTACCACTGTACTAGATGTGGACTGGTCCTGGGGAGGGAATGTAACACTGGGCAGGACAGCTTCCTTTGGCTAAGTCAGGGTTTCCCCATAGCAGTGCTATGACAGTTTGGACCAGACAATTCCTTGTTGCGGGAGGGAGGCTGTCCTGTGCATTATAGCATGTTTAGCAACATCCTAGCCTCTACCTGCTAAATTCCTTGTATTATTTACTCCCCTACAATAATTGCAATGTCTCCAGATATTGCCAAATGTCTCCCAGGTGCACAATTGCCTCTAGTTGGGACCTGAGGTGGGTCATTAATAATTAATACCTCCAGACGCTGTGAGAACAGTTTGAGGTCTGGTAGAGAATCTGGGCGATGCACCCAGCTTCTACTACCTGTTCTATGCTAAAGAGAGACAGGGAGGAGGAAGATATCTAGTTCAAATAATGTGAGGCCTTAATACTTCAATGATTCAATCTTTAATCCATTTTAAGGTAGGACTCAATTTCATTTTTTTTTCCAGACAATAATTGTCTAATATTTTTAGTTGAATAGGCTATCGTTCCTTGCCAATTTGAAATGTCTCCCTTATCATTCTGTACTTTGCAATACACACAGAGTCTGGTTTTGTACTTTCCATTCATTTCTGAAGGTTCACATAAGTATCTCTGGCAATCATCTCCACTTCCCATTTGAAATTCCATGGTGCTACTTCAGACCCTGCTATGAACTGAATGTTTGTGTCCTCCTAAAATTTACATGTTGAAGCCTTCACCACCAATGTGATGGTATTTGAAACGTGGGAGGTAATTAGATCACAAGGATGGAGCTCAAGAATGGAATTATTGCTCTTATAAGTAGATTCACAAGATATATTATCCTACCTCCCTCTCCTTCCCTTTCCCTCCCTCTCTTTCCCTCTCTCTCTCTCTCTCTCTCTCTCTCTCTCTCTCTGTGTGTGTGTGTGTGTGTGTGTGTGTGTGTGTCTGTGTCTCTCCACCATGTGAGGACACAGAAGGAAACCGTCTCTCTTCAAGCTAGGAAAAAGGCCCTCACCAGACACTGAATCAGATTTCACCTTGACCTCAGTCTTCAGAGCTGTGAGGAATAAATTTCTGTCATATAAGCTACCCATTCTATGGTATTCTTATTATAGCAGCCTAAACTAAGGCAGAGCCTGTAATTTCTCACCTTGATAATTGCAATAGCTGGCACTCCCTACAGTCTCATCTTCCTTAAATTCTCAGAGGATCTTTTATAAATGGAGACATGTGCATTTCCTTAATTAAATAAACCCTGCTTATCTACAGTAGCATTCTACAAAGTGCAATTTGCATCTGGGATGCTACTTTTATAAATAGTGATTCCAATCTACAAAAAAGATAGCTGTGCATGCATGTTTATTGCAGCACTATTCACAATAGAAAAACATGGAACCAACCATGCTGCCCATTGAAAGTGGACTGGATGCAAAAACTGTGGTACATATACATGATGAAATATATGCAGCCATAAAGAAGGACAAAATTATGGACTTCACAGCAATTTGGATGGATTTAGAGTCTATCGTATTCACTGATCTATCACAGAAACAAAGAACTGAATACCACATGCTCTCACTCATGATTGGACCTTTAACATTTATCATAACACTATAAGAAAGGGATTAGCAGTAGCAGGACACTGCCAGGGGGCCAGCACATAATATCACCAAGGATACCTGATCCTAAACCAGGCAAAGTGAGGACCAATGAGAGGCCAAAACTTCGCCTATAGGTAGACCACTTATGTACTCAATCCTGACTTGTATACCACATACATAAAATAAATATAAGAAAATTAATAAATATTGATTCCAAGGCCTGCCTTATCAAGATTATTTTTAAATGTACGGTATTTAAAAAAAAATGGTTCTTTGGCATGTTAGACAACCCTAATTCCTTTTGATTCTAAGTAGAAACTCCATTTCATGGCATAAGAGGTCCTTCAGCACCTGAAACCTTGGCCTGTCTTCTTCGCTTCATGTCTACCACTCCTCCATTTGTACTAAAAGCTGCACTCAACTGAATTACTTGTGTTTTGTTGAAACATACCAGACATGTCCCCATATCTGTGCTTCTTCAACCATTACTCACCTCCTCCTCGAAGTCCTTCCCAATCATGCTGTTCACTAGTATCTTGCTTCCCTTGCAAGACAGCACTCACCCGGTTATTCTGCATGTTATTCTGATCCTACCTTTACCCCAGGCTACTGCTCTGCAAATGTCTGCCTCTCCTCAAGACTGGGAACTCTCTGACAGCCCAGTCTTGGTTTTACTTATTCCAGCACATCCAACACCTAATAAACATTGGCTGAGGAAATGAATGAGCATTATGATACTCACTCCAGATCAGTGCTGTCTAATCGAAATACAATGTGAGCCATGTATGTAATTTTAGATTTTCTAGTAGCCACATTAAAATGTGTGAAAAGGGACAAGTGAAATTAATTCTAATTCTATATTTTCGTTTAACTCAATCTATCCAAAATATTATCATTTCAACATGAAATGTATTGATATATTTTATAGTCTTACTAAGTCTTCATAATTATAGCATGTATTTCATACTGAACAGCACATCTTAAACCAGTCTGGCCACATTTCACAGGCTCAGTAGCAATGTATGGCTAGTGGTTACCATTTTGGACAGCATGATTCTTGACTGGAGAGGATGCTACTGAGGTCTATATGAGAACCTTTGCTTCTAAATAAAGCAGTGGTCTAGTCCAGGGTTCATGGTGGTTACGTGGTACTTGAGTGGGTTGTACCAAGACTGTGATAACCTTGGTCTCCTTGAGTACAGTACATAGATTTGAGAGCAGGTCTGACCATGAGAGTCCTTTGTGCGAGCTTGCACACCCAATGTCATGTCAGCAGGACTGTCAGCAGCTAACAAGCCTATTTCTCAACCAGACGGTTGGAGCTGAAATGCACAAATAAACAACTTTAAGGAACATTAAAGGCATTTAGCAAGAGTGCTACATTCTTTGGCATGCAAGGCTACACCCTCCAATGCCATCATCACTGAGGTTCTACTCACCAAAAGAAAAAGCCGCAGAAATGTAAATACAGTTCATTGGTAGATATCGTGGTAGAGGTATATCCACACCCTGTAGGGACATCATTCCATCTAAGGGAGGAGATAAAGAAAATTTCTTAAGTAGGAAACTTAGAACTCTTTCAAGACAAGAACTGTTTGTCTTGCTCAGGCCTGTCTGCTGGCTCCATCTAACTCAGACAGCAGTGTGAGTTTGCTGGGTCCAACCTTTACTCTCTTGGGGTCAGAATTTAAAAAAGGAAGTAATTCTCTCTAGGAGGCCCTACACTCTGGTGACCTCAATTGAGAAGCCTGGTGCCAACTGGCACCAAGCATAAGGTGGAACCGAGAGTGGACTTGGCACTGCCAACCTGGCACCCTCTTGGTGGGCAGTAACCCAAAGCAGTCTTTACTTCTGCTTCTGCTCCCCGAGAGCAACAGGCCCCATTTTCAATGAAAACAGTCAGGTACACAAATTAGCATCAGAACCAAAATGGTTTCCTGGGAAACTAATGACAAAAATTCCAGTTTTAAAACATTTTCTTTGCAACTCAGAGAGAGAAACCATGCCTTTCACAAGGACAAAAGCTCTGTGCCAAAGAACTCCATCTCATATAAAGAAGTGTCATTGACCAAAGACTATGGAATAGATGAAAAGTACTATTTGAGGCTTTCAGGACATGCTTTATGTATTTTCCTATACCTTGCTCCCATATAATCCTGGCCCATTCACTCAAGCCTGTTTTTACAGAAGTGAAACATTTCCTCATTAATTTCTTTTCCCAGCGGTCCTTTGTCCTGTAAGAAGTTGGATTCTTTAGAATGCAAGCAGCTAGAGAACAGGTCAGAGATTTTTTAAAAAAATCATTATCAGGTAGAGAAGACTCAGAATATCATAACTTCACCCACCAAAATCTACCCCATGGAAATTATTTGAGAAGATAATTTGCATTCCAATGATAATAATGTGCATCCGTGAAGTGGTTCACATTTAACAAAATGCCTTCACATATATTTCCTCAATTCAGCTTGTCCATGGTTGGAGTAGAAGCACAAGGTCCAGTCTTTATGTGCTATCTTTCAAGGAGCATTCATTCAATTGACAAACATGTACTGAGTGCCTTCTGTGTGCCTGGCCGCCTTGAGGAATGCGCTGGGGAACAGAGCCATCGAGACACAGTTCCTTCTGGGATGAACTGAGTCTTATGGGGAAAATAGAAAACAATTAAAATTCATATAAATCCTCTGAGAGAGGCATACAGCATGCTGAAGGTACACGTAAGAAGGACTCTCAATGCAGCATACTAGGGTGGAATAATCTCTTAATCTGAAGAAATTAAACTCCCTCATGATAGAATTTCTGATATCCTAAGAAGCCAGTAAGGGAGCTATCGGCAGGGAGCCCTCCCAAGAACCTCTAAATCATTCTTCAGTGTCTTTTCTGGAAGGTGTAACTGTGGTATGTATATAATGTGTATGTCAGGCATACTTTGTTTTATTGTGCTTCACTTTACTATACTTCACGGATATTGTGTTTTTTACAAACTGAAGGTTTTGGCACACTGTATCCAGCAAGTTTATTATTAATAGTGCCATTTTTTCAACAGTATGTGCTCACTTCGTGTCTCTGTGTCATGTTTTGATAATTCTCCCAATATTTTACATTTTTTTATTATGATTATTTCTGTTATGGTGACCTGTGATCCGTGATCTTTGATGTTACTATTATAACTGTTTTTGGCACCACGAACTATGTCCATATAAGATGGCAAACTTAATTAATTAATGTTGTGTGTGTGTTCTGACTGCTCCACTGACTTGCTATTTCCCCATCTTTTTCCCTCTCCTCAGGCATCCCTATTCCCTAAAACACAGCAATATTGAAATCAGGTTGACTAATAACACTCCAGTGGCCTTTTAGTGTTCAAGTGAAAGGAAGAGTCACACGTCTTTTACTTTAAAGCAAAAAAATAGAAATGATTAAGTCTAATGAGGAAGACATATTGAAAGCTGAGGTAGGCCAGAAGCTAGGCCTCTTGTACCAAAAAACCAAGTTGCGAATGCAAAGAAAAAGTTCTTGAAGGAAATTAAAAGTTCTACTCCAGTGAACACATGAATAATAAGAAAGCAAAAAAGCCTATTGTTGCTATGGAGAAAGTTTCAGTGGTCTGCATAGAAGACAAAACCAGCCACAACATTCGATTAAACCAAAGCCTAGTTGAAAGGAAGGCCCTAACTTCAATTTTAAGAAGGCTGAGAGAGATGAGGAAGCTGCAGAAGAAAAGTTGGTTCATGAGGTTTAAGGAAAGAAACTATCTCCTACAACATTAAAGTACAAGCACAGATGTAGAAGCAATAGCAAGGTATCCAGAAGATCTAGCTAAGATCATTGATGAAAGTGACTACACTAAACAACAGACTTTCAGTGTAGACAAACCAGTCTTATATTAGAATAAAATGCCATCTAGGACTTTCATGGCTAGAGAGGAAAAGTCAATGCCTGGCTTCAATGCTTCAAAGGACAGGCTGGCACTCTTGTTAGGGGTCAGCTGGTGACTCTGAGTCGAAGCCAACGCACAGTTACCATTCCAAAAATCCTCAAGAACTATGCTAAATCTACCTTGCCTATGTTCTATAAATGGAGCAATAAAGCCAGAATGATAGTGCATCTATTTAAAGCCTCATTTACTGAATATTTTGAAGCCTACTGCTCAGAGGGAAAAAACCACTCCTTTCAAAATATTACTGTTTATTGACAAGATACCTGGCCACTCGAGAGCTCTGATAGAGATATATAAGAAGATTAATGTTGTTTTCATGCATGCTAACACAGCATTCATCCTGCAGCCCATGGACCAAGGAGTAATTTCAACTTTCAAGTCTTATTATGTAAGAACAACATTTTGTAAGGCTATAGCTGCCATACATAATGATTCCTTTGAGATTCTGAACAAAGTCAATTGAAAATCTTCTGGAAAGAATCCATCATTCTAGATGCCATTAAGAGCGTGCGTGTTTCATGGGAGGAGGTCAAAATATCAACACTGACAAGAGTTTAGAAGTTGCTTCCAGCACTCATAGATGACTTTGAGGGGTTCAAGACTTCAGTGGAGGAAGTCACTGAAGATGTGGTAGAAGTAGCAAGAGAACTAGAATTAGAAGTAGACTCTGAAGTTGATAAAACTTGAATAAAGTAGAGGTTGCTTCTTATGGAAGAGCAAAGAAAGTAGTCTCTTGGCATGGAAACTACTCGGTAAAGATGCTGTGAATATTGTTGAAATGAACATAGGGGATTTAGAATATCCCATAAACTTAGTTGATTAAGTAGCGGCAGGGCTTTAGAGGATTGACTTCAATTTTGAAAGAAGTTCTACCGTGGGTAAAATGCCATTGAACAGCATTACATGCTACACAGAAATCTTTCTGAAAGGAAGAGTCAATTAATACAGTAAACTTCATTGCTGTCTTATTTTAATAAATTACCACAATCATTCAGGCACAGTGGCTCACACCTGTAATTCTAGTGCTTTGGGAAGCCAAAACAGGAGGATTGTTTGAGCCCAGAAGTTCAAGACCAGCCTGGGTAACATAGCAAGACCTTATCTCTAAAAAATAATTTTTAAAAATTAAGCAGGTATAGTGGTGTATGCCTATAGTCCCAGCTACTTAGGGGCTGGGCAGGAGGATCACTTTAGCCTGGGAATCCTGGGAATTTGAGGTTGCAGTGAGCTATGATTGTGCCAGCCTGGGAGACAGAATGAGACTGGCTCTTAAAATAAAAAAAAGAAAGAAATTGCCACAACCACCCCACCCTTCAGCAACCACCACCCTCAGCAGCCATAAACATCAAAACAAGATCTCCACCAGCAGAAAAGATTACAACTTTCTGAAGACTCAGATGATCGTTAGCATTTTAGCAGTATTTAAAAATTAATGTATGCACATTTTTAGAGATAATGCTATTGCACACTTAATAGACGACAGTATAGTATAAACATAACATTTATATTCACCGGGGAATGAGAAAATTCATGTGAGTTGCTTTATTGTAATATTAGCTTTATTGTGGCGTTCTGGAACTAAACTCACAATATCTCCTAGGTATGTCTGTATTGTATATTAGATTTATAGTGTAAAGTTAGAGAGTGTGTATAGTACTCATAACTTTAAGTGTGATTCTAAACTAAACCAGGCTTGACTATTTCATAATAAACTAAGATTCATCACTCTTCAAATAAGTATGAGACTTCAGTGTAGAACAACTATTTCTGAATGTAGACATTGCTTAAAACATTTTATAATACCCTTTTACTGGCATATTCTTCAGAGTCTGGAGAGAGTCTTTCTTCTTCTCTTTTTTCTCTTGTTTTCCAATAATAAAAGTAATAGAGTACATACTCATGGTACAATTTATTATTACACAAACATACAATTTTTAAAATGAAGGTCTCTCACAATGATCCCCCCCCAAAACAATTAACAGTGTGGGGTATATCCTTTCAGGGTTTTAAATATGTATGTGTTTACATATTACTTTTTTAGACAGGAATGGGACCACATTGTGCATAGTATTCTACAACGTCTTTGAAGTACAGCTAAACAGGTATCTTAAATGTAGATTTCTTTCTATGTTGGTAAAGACATAACATTCTTTTAAATTACTGCATAGTCCATAATTTATTTAAGCAATCTGCTACTGATGAAGACTCGGTTGTTGTTTTATAATTTCTCAGTCTTACGAACAATGCTGTGATTAATAATATCCTTATACATATTCATTTGTACATTGGTTTGAATATTTCTTAAAAAATAAATTTCTAGAAGTTAAATTGAGAGTATGTTCTTTACAGAGCCTCAATGTGAGCAAAGCTTTAAATTTCAAAATAATAAGTAAGTTGTTTGAAGGTATTTGGGGTCAAAATAAATAGGTCGGAAGACAAGGGAAGATTTAATGAGCAACTAATGTATCCATCACAGTACTAGAAACTTGCATTATCTCATTACTCCAGGAAATTCTGACAATGTTGGCATTGTTATTCCCATTTTAGAGATGGAGAAATTGAGACACAGAGAGGCTAAGCTTTTCTGAGGTTGCAGTTAGCAAATGACAGAACCAAGATTGAAACGTAGGTCTTTCTGATTCTTTCAACTCTACTACTACCTCTCAGTAATATAAAATCATATTACTAGCTTTTTGGTTTAAACTCTGCCTTTAAAAAAATCTCAAAAACGTTTTAATTTCAGAAATGCTGAAATAAATGTATGACTTTCTAAACATATACATCAAAAATACTATTCACCTGACAAATTTTGCTATGCTAATTATAAAATGCCTCATTGATTTAGTCACCTTATCCCCTGTTCTTCCTGAATAACAGTGCTGTATTATAAAAACAACACACCCAAATACATATATGTCTTTATTCTGAAATCCTTGTGGTCTGGATTTATATAAATTCTATTATCCAAAATGTATAGTAGAGATGCAAACTTATTATGAAGTCAATGTGGCTACACGCTTCATTGGATAGAACTAACCTGACATCTAAGAGTCTATTCCTTGCTTTTTAATTAACCACCTCTTTTCTTTCAAGTATCTTTGGAAGATTCACCAGCTCTATAGTATTTTTCAGGGTTTCTCTCTGGGAGCAGGCTCCTCTGGAAATACAGACACTGTGAGAAGAGATTAGTTTTTTTAAAAAAAATCGGCAAACTAGGAAGCCAAAAGAACAATGAATATTCAAATACTTATTTTCAGAATGAATATGTCTCAGTTGCTTCACGTTGGATTTTCAAGGCAATACAAATGTTTTCCAACAACATTGTGTACACTGTGTATATAACCACTGGGTTTCCCGTTTGTCCTGGTGTTTTTCCTGGCACCTTCTTATGTGGTCCCATAGCACCCTCTGCATGCCCGCATCACATCACTTACCATACTGTTTCTCATTTCCCTCCTCACTGGACTGAGAGTTTCTGGATAACAGACCATATCCCTGTTTTCCTTCTGTCTTAGTTCACATAGCACAGCATCCAGCACATAACAGGTGCTCATTGCATTTGTTGCTCAAACAAATGGCCTCAGGAGCATTCTTCCCCTAACTCTTCTACCCAAGCAAACTCTCAAGGTGGCCTGTTTTAAGAGATGGATATACAGTCACAACATAAAAAAAAGTCAATAAATTTGATGACAGTTTTCCCAGACACACAGCCACTGTTTTTACCTTTCACTGATATTCACACAGAGCTCAGCACTTTACATTCCCCCCAGAAAGGATTCATTCACCCACCAGCCTTAGTGAACAAAGCTGATTTCACTGGAGATTTTGTAGGGATATTAGTGAAGGGTGAGCCTTGTAAAAATCCTGATCAGATGCTTGTGTTCCCTGCCGTCCTTTCTTCTCCATTGTGTTTCACCCTCACATGCTTCTGCCTCTGCTGGACAGTACAACTCAGTCTTTCCCCAGCCTCCTTCTCCAAACTTGCATGACCACACCTATGAGAAATCACGGTAGACACTTGCCTTTACAAGTGGTGGGTGGGTATGTTAAAATAACATTTTTTTCTATTACATCAGCATTTGCAGTTATTAGTACTTACATTAGGTTTTACAAACAGTTTTATGTAATCTAATGTAAGCAAAACCATACCTCTTCCCAGCATACCACTTTTCAAAAACAATCTTTATTTTAGATTCCTCTGGGCCAGTTAACGTAGGATGATGATCTCCAGCATACCACTTTTAAAGGCACCCTCTATCTCTCCAACCCAAAGAGAAACTAGTCATTTCTTGTTAGTGACCTCCATCTCATGGGTCAAGTGAAGTCCTTCTTGCTCACCTCCATAACCTCTCGCTGCTTCATGGTTCCTAGTCTCCGGGGAAGAAGGCCAACTCACCCAAGGCCCTGAGGTCACCACTCCAGCCAAGGCAGAAACTTCTCTCACCTTATGGCTGGTATCTCCTTCTCACTGATCTCTAGAAAATTGTCTTCACTCTTATTAATTATGATCGTTATGATTAATTAAATTTGTATTACATCATGTTATTAAATATATATTTAATACATAGTAGGTTTAAATAATTAAAATAATTTAGTATGTCTGATAATTATTACATTTAATATAATTAAATTCCACTTAAATCTAAAAATTATAATGCAACGGCAAATTTACAGATCTGCTACTATGGACCAGATACTGTATACAGCACTTTTTCTACATGACTTCATTTCATCTCTGGGGAAACCCTGCAGATGGTTATTATTATTATTCCCATTTCACAGATAAGAAACTGAAGTTAAGGAAAATTAAGTAATTTGTCTAAAGGTGCTTCCCTCACAGCTCACACAGGATTTGAACATAGCTCTGGCTGCATAACTTGTATGTGCTTCGACCCCCTCTCTCCCTGAATATAGACCCAGATTACATCCTGGCTACCAGGGAAATCTGAACATTCCCTTTCCCTTTTCTGTCTTTTGTTGAGCTAAGGCTACTCAGGGGCAGGAACCTTGCTCTTGTCCTACAGGCCACCTATGACCTGGTCAACTGTCATGTTCTTAATTCATTTTGTGATTCCCCTGGGGTGTGGCTTCCACCCTAGTCATTGCCATAGCCAGTTCTGAACTCTTCTTTTCCTTTTTAAGAAATGCTATGACCTTGGCTAATTTGCTTTCATCTTTTTTTCTTCCTCTTCAGTGTTTCTGACATAACTGATCCCTCCTGAGAAAGATTCTTAGTTCCATCCACATCCAACCTAACCGCAAGAAATTTCCCACTTTTCTCTTATTGTCCTATGTTGGAAAGTTCCCAGCAGTTCTTAAAGGCCCCCTAGTACTCATTTTTAAATTCTTTTTTAGTTTATTTTTTTTAAAGATGTGGGGTACAATTCAGGATTAGGACACCTGGACACCTGGACCCCATACAGGTAGTTTGGGCCTCCTTTTGGTTCCTAGTTTGCCTGGTTTGAGATCAGGTGCCCTTACTGATTCTTAAAGAAAAACTATTTTTCTTGAAAGTTTAGGAACTAAGAAAAGACCTCAAAGTTATTATTAACTGAGAAAGGTAATGTACAGAGAAGTATATATGCTTTGCTACCAACTGCATAAAAATGATAGAAAAACGATCTGTTCTTGGTAGTTTGGGAGAAAATAAGTTTTACTGAGAAAATAAGAAATAAGAGCAAGAAGAGTCACTACATATCTTTGATCATTTTTGATGTTTGAACCATATGAATATATTACTAACTTAAAAATTAGATAGTGATTTTTTTTTAAATAAATGCAAGTAACTTTCTTGATGGACAGGAGATGACATTTTGCTATAATAGTTGATGAACAATCATAAAAATAATAAATGAAAAATAGCTTTGATAAAGAAGACAAAGAACTTGCTCCAGAAGACTGCTCAGGTAAGTGAAAGGTATTTCACATAAGTCTGGTAATCCAAAATACCCAGCATTGTGGATCATTTGGGCAATGATCTGAAAGCAATCAGTTGGTAACAGAAAGTACTGATACAACTCTAGTGTCCCATTTCTTGCACTGCATACACCTAGGGGTCAGGGGCTTTCTCTCTTATACAGCTAGAATGCAGTAAATGTTCTGCAGTAATAGGGAAAGATTGCCATACAGAATCCCTTCAACACTAAGAGAAGCAAGAAGTCATTCAGTGTGATTTGTTGAGTTCTGAAAAGCAACAGAAATTTTGGGGCACAATTGAGTTGACATCAACTCAATCTCTACTTATTAGCATAAAGCAGAGGGCAGTCAAGTAAGCAATTGTGCCCTGTTCACATTCCTAATCCTAGTCTTGGAGAATGCATTACTGTGTTCCAGCACAGTCCACAGAATTCCCAATACAGGTGACTTGAAGAAGTTAGGATCAAGTTCATATTACTTTCTTATCTCCAAATACTCTTGACCACATGTGAGGATAGAATAAATTCTTAAAGTCATCCTCCAAAGCAACAGGCCTTCTCAGTTTTCTTTGGCTTAGAGATGACCATGGGTTGATCCCTATCTTGAGACTGGAATAGATTGGACATGATTCCAGGTCTTCGCTACATTTAGATCCATCTTCCTGGCATCCTGAGAGCAGGAGAAAAGGCAGCCTATTTCTGTCATGTTATTCTTGTAGCTGATAGGATTTCATTTAGACTATATTTTTTTCCTCAAGCTTAGGGCAAAGAGAAAAATTTTTATTTCTCTTGTTTGCACACCGTAGGTTCAATTTACACTAAACTGGAAAAGCACAGGGACATCTCAGCCTTTAAAAAAATTTTAAATTAATAAATAACAATTATGTATATTTATCATGTTTTGAAATGTGTATACATTGTAAAATTAACATATGCATTACCTCGCGTACTTATCATGTTTGTGGTAAGAGCACTCAAAGTCTACTTTCAGTGATTTTTCAAGAATGCAATACATTGTTAGTAATCATAATCATTATGTTGTACAATAGATCTCTTGAACTTATGATGCCTAACTAAAATTTGTCTTTTGACCAACATCAAAGGGAGATGTTGGGCAGATAGTATTTTAAACTTCATTTAAGAAATCTTGAAATGACTAGAAACAATGGGAGCTGTGTGGGTAGAAAGCTGGATTTCAACTTTCCCTAATCCTAAAAGCTGTAGACGAAGTCTATGGAATTCCTTGAGTCCCAAATCATTCCAGATTAGCAACACACAAGAAGTTGGCAATGGAGAGTTGGATCATTTCATTACAGGAAACTAAATCTGAGATAGTCACGAAACTGTCTTAGCACCAATCTGAATTTATATATATAAAAGACTTTAAAGATAAAATAGTTCTTCTAAATCTATGATAAGTTTCAGGTACATCATTTATTTGGGGAATGCTGTCAGTAACAATACCTAGAAGGGAGTAAGGGAGGCAGAATGGGGCAGAAGAAGTTGAACTAAAACCAGTTGCAACAGAGTGTTCAGCTAATTCCCCAGGGAGATCTGAACCTGAGATAACCCTTCACAACTTTCCAGAATTGAGATGGGGGAGGGGATTGTACCTTTGAATAGACCAATTAAATTATTATATGGGCTACCATAAAGGAGGTAAAACCTTATGTAAGGCAACTCCCTTAGGCCGAAAGCAATTCCCGGGGAGGGACTCACCTGTCAGTTTTCAGTAGGCAATGCTCCTGATAGCTGTGAGATTAATCTGCTAGCTTTGTCTTCAACAGGGATCTTGGCAGTGCACAACAGCATCCACTACATAATCAAACACCAAGACGAATAATAAACAAATTCATCCTGGTTCTGTAAATAGCATGAAGTTAGCCATTCATTCCATGAATACAGGAGTATGGAATTCGATGGAGTGGTGCCCCAGCTAATATGTTAGGAAAGTTCTTGAAGCCATAATTGTCTGTGTATGATTACCTTCTGACTTTGAAATTGCCAGTTCACTAAGCAAAAGGAGGGTGATTAAAAGTCATATCTATTCTAAAACCCTCAGAGGCAGAGCTTCTCAGGGCCAATTCAAAAGGAGCATTCTTACTACAGATTCTTCCACATTTTTTCCAATTCTGTGTATTCCATGAGCAGGTGGCCACTACCTGCAGCCAATAATTACAGGCTTTATGTATCCTGCACTCTGAAAGGAACTTGTCTGTGGTGCCAGGGCTAACAGGGAAGTATGCAGCATATGTTTGACACTGTAAAAGGTGGGAGGGGGATGGGGGGAATTCTTCTTTTGTTATGGGCCATAGGGTTTTCAAGGCTGCTATCCGTGGCAAACGTTCACCATGTTCAGGGGCTAAGGGCCAAGCACACAACCTTTTAAGAGCTTGTCAGCAGAAAGTCCTTTCACTGAAAGCCTTGACTGTCCCACGCAATCGGCGGGTAATCAGAGCCACATTGTGTTGACCCCCTTTATGAAAAGGCGAAAGTTCTATAGCTTCCACCACTGGAAATATTTAATATTGCACCTTTAATTTTCAGTAATAATAATAACAATAATAGAGAAAATGCTGCTGCAAACTTTGTAGATAAAAATGGAGGTTTTGATCCTTAGTAAAACATTTTTCTCTCTTGGAATGGAGCAAGGCAGCTATTTTGACAATACTTCAGAAAAATACACAGAAGTTCTGGGCAGGAATGTTGTAAAAATTACACTGAAGCTAGAAGAACAATTGAGAGAAAGAATTGGTCCCAACCTGAGTAATTATGCTTTCCCCTCTCACCCCACTCCCAATTCACACCCACTGATAACCACCAAACTGACATTTATTTGATTATTATGTATATTGAACAATATTGCATTCCTGTATGACTATGATTAGGATGTCTTATTCAGTATTAATAATCAGATAATTTATAATAAGATGCTAAACTAAGTTACAAATTAATAAAGGGGAAAAGTGAAGTGAGTGTTTACTGTGAATGTCATAATTTTGTTCTTTCTGATTTATAAAATGATTACTTGATACTATGAGAATATGCTGAAAAATCACATATTATTTATTCAATCACATGAATATCTAGGAATTAAAGACACATTTGTGAAATTTTAGAATTATAGGCTACCTTTGAGATTACTGGTCATAAGTCTATCTTTTGCAAATGAGGAAAGGAAGCTTGAATTGCCCAAGGCCTACATTCAGGTGAACGATCCAGGCCTCCTCATTCCCTGGCAGTCTTCTTTCCCCTAGAAAAAACCTTTGTTCTGGTTATTGATATTACATGTATATGTTATTGAAAAGTTTTTATGAGCTAAAAAGTAGAAAGGAATGACTAGATGACTTTTAACTAAACCAGTTTCAAGATTGTTTCTTATGAGAAAATTCAACTAGAAATAGTGTGAACCCTGACTTGATTTGATCCTCAGGCACACCTGATTATTTAACTTTGACTCTGATGAGGCACACTGACATGTGATCACACAGGCTGGAAATCTGAGCATGCTGCCAAGCATTCACAGCCTGTGTCCAGAATCTTTGTAGACTTAAGAAGGTGAAACTTCTAAATCTAATAGATGCCAATATATTTATAGATTTCTGTGTCCCATTTTGTTCAAGTTCCCACATAATGGCAGGTATTCACAAACTGATGGCTTGGATATATTCCTTTACTAAGAGTCTATTGTTCTTCCATCACTGTGTTCTGCTAAGACTAACCCTAGCTCTAGCTCTTACATACTCCAGTGTCTAGAACAATGGAAAGACAACTAGAAAAGTCAGAATGCAAGTCACTTGTACGAAAAAAGCTTCCACTTTAAAGAGTAGCCTTGCAAGGTATGGACAACTTCAAAATAAAGCACCAACCTTGAAAGAATATCTCTTACTTCTATTCACAGGACTTTTCCATAACTGCTAAGTTCCCAGTTCTCCATATGTCTGGAAAAATCCAGTTTGGGAAGTGGAAGTGGATATGAGGATCAGGTATCTCCTCTAGAATGACATACAAGTCATCCAAACTAGTCCACCTGTTCTGCAATACAGAATGATAATACGTGCTGATTTTAAAGCAATGTGTATATTTCCTTAAATGGTGAGGGTGTGGGAGATTTGTGTTGCTGGAGACCTATGACAAGATCTCCCAGCTGAAGGCTGGTGTAGTACCAGTTGAGTTTGTGTTATGTCTGCAAATATTGCCTTAATATGCATCTATTGTCTGGCAAACTGCAGATCCTCACAATATATCCCTTTCTTTACCTTCCTTTCTTGCTCTCTCATGAAAAAGAGGGGTTTCTGAGACAGCCTTATTATTTGTGAATGTGAGCCACAGTCCTACATTTTTCAGCCATCCTCAGTTGAGCATGAAGCTGGAATCTAGGAATTAGGATATTTATTAGTTTCCTATGGTTACTGTAACAACATATCACAAATGGGATGATTTAAACCAGGGGTCCCCAATCTCCTGAGGCCACGGACTGGTACCAGTCTGTGTTCTGGTAAGAACCGGGCCGCACAGCAGGAGGTGAGCAGTGAGCGAGAAAAGCTTCATTTGTATTTACAGCCACTCCTCATTGCTGGCATTACTGCACAACTCTGCCTTCCATCAGATCAGCAGTGGCATTAGATTCTCATAGGAGCATGAACCCTACTGTGAACTCCATATGCAAGGGATCTAGGTTGCACACTCCTTATGAGAATCTAATGCCTGAAGATCCACACTCCCCATCTGTAAAAAAATTATCTTTCATAAAACTGGTCCCTTATGCCAAAAAGGTTGGGGACCATTGGCTTAAACAATAGAAACCTATTGTCTCATAATTCTGGAAGCTCGTAGTCCAATATCGAAATGCTAGCAGGGTTGGCTCCTTCTGAGAGCTGTGAAGGAGAAACTGGTCCATGCATCTCTTCTTGCTTCTTATGTCTTCCTGGCAATGTCTGGCATTCTTTGGTTTGTAGATGCATCACCCAGTCTCTACCTTCATCTCCATTCACATGGTGTCCTCCCTGTGTATGTATCTGTCTCTGTACCTAAATCCCCCTTTTTGTAACTGCACAGTCATTTGGGATTAGGCCCCACACTAATCACCTCATTTGAACTTGATTATGTGCAAAGACCTTATTTTGAAATACAGTCACATTCACAGGTACTGGAGCTAGGATTTTAACATCTTTTGGAAGGGACATAATTCAACCTATAGCAGGACTTCTAGTTTGGGTCCAAAGAAAGCCATGAAAGTCATTGCATTAGGTAGAGACAGCCTTAATCTCCCCCCTTTCATACCCTGCCAGGCATTTCTTTATTCTCTAGCCTTATATGGGCTTTCCCAAAGAAAGTCCTCTATTGGCCTAGGACAGGGGAGCTTTTCCTCAGATTACTGCGGGTTTGGACCGGTTGCCCAGATTCTAGGCTTGAAATCTGACTTAGGAAAGACCCAGGGTCCATCGGGGCTTCTGACTCCTAGTGGATAAATTGTTTGGGCTGCTAGCCTTTTCTTTAAGCCTAAACTTATACATGAGGTAATATAATTTGAGGGGTAAGAACATGGACTCCGAAGCCAGACTCTCAGCTCTGGAACTTCCTAGATGTGTGACCTTGGACAAGTCACTTAAACTGTTTGTCCTGTTTCCTCATCTGCAGGCCCATCACATCAAAGAGTTGTTACAATGAAAAATGTAATAATTCATGCAAAGCAGTTAGAACAATGCCTGGCACATAGTAAGCATCCTCTAAAGTTAGCTGACATTATTATCAGCTTTTCCTTGACCCAGTGAGTTAGCACTGGTCCCTGGAGTGACAGGCAGGGTAACGGTGACAGGGGAAGTGGCAGAATGGGGAGGGGGCCCCAAGGATGAGCAAATAAGAAAACAGGCTGAGCCTCTATAGTGGGGATTAGAGGAAGCTGGGACTCAGCATCGAAAGGCTAGATGAGAGCAGCAGGGCTCAGGGCCCGTTTGGGCAGCAACTCCCAGAGGTGGCCAAGCAAAGAATCTGGAGAAACTGCTCAGGACTTCTTGTAGGCTTCCTTACTGCAAAAAGAAGAACCTCAGAGTGTGGGCAAGCTTAGGCCTCAGCAGGCACACATGGAAGCAGACCAGTAGTCCAGGTTTTGTGTGTGTGTGTGTGTGTGTGTGTGTGTGTACGTGCACACACAGAAGTCACCAGGAAGTTCTTTGTGCTATTGACTTAGTACCTAAAATACTGTCCTGTTTTCAATACTTACAGTTTAAGAGGACTTTGGAGATCATCCTCACCCTTGGTGCGTCCCCTCTACTCTCTTCAGTGTCACAGGAGCATGCCTTTCATCCATGAAAACTGCCACCCTGGGCTACCGCTGCCAGCAGAGGTGCTCTGCTTGCAAAATTCTCTGTTTGGTTGTTACTGTTTGACTGTTACCCCATTGCAAAGGAACACCTCAACAAATGAGTTTAAACTATTCACTTTTCAAATATTAGGTTAAGGCTATCTGAAGTTTGATCAAGATATGGTGGATAAGAAATCACTGCCCCTCCTAAAATTTTAGGTTATGATTCAAGTGCTCTTTTAAAAGGTATTTCAGAATGTTGACTGTATGCATTATCTCAGTGCCCAGCAACCGTGGCATAGCTACATTTCGTCAGTCTTTTGTGATGAGAGATGTATATGGGTGAAGCTTCTGGTCTTTCAAAAAAAGTACCAAACATCCCCTGACCCTGCTTTTCCCTTAAGGTGCCACCCTACCTCTCACTTTCCCTCAACTCCCCAAATTGTCAACTAGTCCATACTTGCTGTTTCCATTGCCTCACCACCGACAATCACATTGGATTGTATCATTCTTAATGCTTTGCCTCCTCATCACCCAGCTAAAATTGCTCTTTAGAGGTTGCCATTACCTGTTGTGCCCCCAAATCCAGTGGCTACACAAAAAAAAATCTTTTTTTTTTTTTTTTTTTTTTTTTGAGTTGGAGTCTCACTCTGTCGCCCAGACTAGAGGGCAGTGGCCGCTCCCGGCCACCACAGCCTCGACCTGCTGGGCTCCGGCGATCCTTCCGCCTCAGCCTTCCGAGTAACCAGAACCACAGACGTGTGCTACCACAGCTGGCTATTTTTAAAATTTTTTTTTTTTTTTTTGTGGAGACAAGGTCTCACCAAGTTGCCTGGGCTGGTCCCCAACCTGCAGGTTCAGGCAATCCACTTGCCTCGGTCTCCTAAAGTGCTGGGATTACAGGCTGAGCCACTGAGTCTGGCCTGCAAAAAAATCTTTAACCATCCTAACTACTCTGTGGTACTGGATACGTTGAACATCTTCTCCTCCCAAGGCTTCAGTAACCCTGTGCCACCCCAGCCTTTCTGTTTTTCTGGCAATTCATTCTCTGGTTCCTTCTTTGGCTCTTCTTCCTCCTTCTTCCTAAATGCAGGTACATTCAAAATATGTGTCCTCATGTTCTTCTTTTCCCCCCATCCTGGCTATGTCTCGCTGATGGAATGTATAAGGACCCCTGTGGGTTGTTGGGAACACAGATTATCCAAGGCCAGGTATATTTAACCATGAGACTTTGCGGAATCTCGTATCAGGAAGTGGCCCAAGCACCAAATCAGAAGAAGCCAATTTACCAATGCAGCACTGGGGCACCATGCTGGATGCAGCTTAGGATAGGGGAGGGCACCAAGGAGCTTGACCATAGGATAGAGGAAGTGTCCAAAAGCAGTAGGTAGGCCAGGGTGCTTGAACAAGCTTATTTTTTGATGGTTGTACATAGCTTTAACAGTGTTCCCCAATCTCTGCATAAGAGTTAGAGATTCCTCTTATATTTCTCTATCAAGTCCCTTTTCACACTGAATATGATGTACTATATTCTAATTAGTCTATATCCACCTCTAGATAGCAAGGGCTAGAGGGCAAATGCCGTGGGTATATTTATCACTGTTATATTTCCAGCACCTAGACCAGTGCTTGTCTGATAGAAGGTGCTAGATGAATATTTACTGGAAGAGTGAATGAATGGGATTTTTAAATTTGGAAGTTAAGTCGCAAGTACAGGAAAGAAATCATATCTAAGCCAAGATAAAATTTGTACAAAGTGCATACTATACAGTCATGTGGAGTTATTAGAGGCAGGCTGAAAATTTTCCTGCCTACTGCCAACCAAAGTAAGGAGAAAAGATTTGTGATCAAATGTATAGTGTTTGTAGGATTTTAAAAGAAACCTTGCTCAGGTGAAGTACAAATATCACTGTGTTGAGGTAAGAGAAATGTCTCCATGGATTCTCACAAAGAGTTACTGGTAGAGCCTTGACAATGTCTACCAAGCCATCTTTAGAACAACCATAGTAGTGAATGCTAGAGGGCTATTTTTTACAATGTCCTTCAATACAGAATAATCACATACTATGCATTTAAATTAATTCTATGATAAGGAGACTAAAGTCCTCAGAATGCTGATGACCTGGATTGATCCAAGGATAAAATTTAGAATATCTGGAACAAGGTGTGCCCTGAGGCACATGAGTATCACTCATAATATTATCTTAAAAAAAGAGTTCTGTGGTCAAGTATATTTGAGAAGTACTATACACTCGGGTCTTTCTTTTTTGGATATTTACATGTACATTGACACATACTAAATGCTCTAAGAAGTTCTTCAAGTAAGGAAACTTTAATCTACAGTTTTATCAAAACAATTTGATCTTTTATCATATAATACCTGTTTACATTTCATAAAAATTTAAGGGTGACACTTTGGGAAACAGTCATCTAGGGAAATTATGGACTGCATATCTTCAGTGACCCTATATGAATATTATTTCTCATAATTAAGTTCTTGATAAGAATCTGTCCACAGAGTGTTCCAAGTGACTCTTTCTGAAAAGAACTTGAAGTACAGATAAACTGTGTTGTTGATTACAAATGGACTCTTTCCTTTGACAGCTAACTAAATGGCAAGTCATCTAAGGAAAGTAAAAACTCCTAATCAAAACTTGTGCCCATATCCTTCCCAAGGAACACCCAAAGGTAGGCCAAGTATTGTGCTAAGAAATAGTCATGATTCCATTCTACTAGGGGGAACCAAAAAACCTCAGCATTTATTTATTAAAAATTATTTATTTATTCTCACGTGTTTAAACTTTAGTCACCTAAACTTCAGACTCTCTGTTTGATCCAATACACCTATCAAGATGCTTTTTTCCACTGCTCAAAACTGTGTTTGAACTTGTCAGTTTTAATGTCTTTTAGTGCTTCTGCTGTTTTGTTTTGTTTTGTTTGACTTCTTCCATATTGGCAAAACATTTCCCTTTGAGGACTTTTTCATCTGGGAAACAACAACAACAAAGTCACTCAGGGCGAGATCAGGTGACTAAAGAGGGTGGAGCATGGGGTCATGTCATTTTTGGTCAAAAACTGCTGAACGCTTAGCTCAGCATAGGTAGGTGTGCTAGTAAATCAACCATCATGAAATGGGCAAGTGAGTTGAAAGAATCTCCAAAAAAAATGCACTAAAGCCTAACACAGCTTCTTACAACAGTGCCAGCTGGTACACTGATGTTAGTGGGTTCTTACCTAGTGGAAGAAACTTGTACTACAAGGGGCTTGCCCTCCAAAAAGTAATTCTGGGTTTTTAATGGGTCCCCCTTGTACTTAAGCCCAGTGATACAATCTGAATCAACTCAGTAGAAAACAATATGAAAACCTAAGCTAGTCTGAACCGCAGTTATGGGATTCTTCTGAAGAACTTCCAGATGCTTCTAGAAGTGAGGAGGAGCACACTGCCATTGTTATTGAAAATGACATTTATTATCTTAACCAATGACTACCCTCTGTAAGTTAATGTGCCAATAATTTAAGCTGCTCAGTTTTCTTTACTGAAATTTAAGATTTAAATCACAAGATCATTAAAAAAATCAAGCAATGCATTGCCCCTTCTGTGTGGACAGGCATGCTTCAGATGAGCGACAGTAGAAAAATATAATTTCTATTACAAAGGGAGGAGAAATGAGGTTTGTGTCCCAGTATATACCTTACCTTTAACCAGCTGAAGAATTTTCTCTGTAATGTGTCAGAAAACTATCAACTAAATGCAGAACCAAAGAAACACACCATGCAAATCATTCAGCAAAATGGGAGAGAGCCCTAAAAAATGGAGTAAAATATAACTTTTATTTCTCTTTCTATTACTAATCTTCTTAAACCTCTAAAATGTTTTCTCCTCTTGTAGAATCAAGAAAGATAAAGTGTCATATAAAAGTATCAGATAAGTGAGATTAAAACATTTAAATTTCATTCTGGTGTTCATTATCTTTTTGGCAGCAAATTTATCTTCCTAATTATGTTTTACTTATGTTGAAATTAATTTTAATTGGCATTTCCTGTGAAAACACTGAGTAGGAAGCAGGAAAGCCTACCTGGGATTAAAAATTGACCTTGGATAATCCGAAATTCACACTCAATCTTTGTGGCGATCTCCTCCATGCCCATGATTTCACCTATTCCTGATGTTCTGAGGTCTTCCAAATCAATATCTCTCCTGCAACCTCTCTCCTGAGCTTTGAAATACATCTGAACAGACTCTTGGGCAGCTTCCATATGTTGACATGTGCACTGTGCGTTCATAATTTTTTCTGGCCATTTTTTAAAACCTCTGTCCCCCTCCCCCTAGGATCCCAACCTCAATGATTGAATTCACCTTCCACCCAACTACCCAAGTCAAAATCTGGAAACCATTGTAAACCTCTTATTCTCACTCTTCACTGTTCTTGGGACTAAAATCCAAATTCCTTGGCATGATATTGAAGGGCCTTCACAGTGTTTCCTAGTGAAGGCTCTATCGGAAATTGGGGCACAACAATTCTTCTCTGTACAGGATTGTCCTTCTCATTTCTAGTCCCATCTACTAAATGCCAATCCCAATCCATATTTACCATGACAACCGAAAACAAATTTAAACGATTCTTCACAGTTTCCAATTCTCCTTGTGAGGTAACATGACTCTAACTGAAAATCACAAATCTAGCTTTGCCTGCCTTTCCTTAATCCCACTCCATTCCTCCACAGACTTGACATTCCAGCCACACTGAGCAATGTTCTCTTTCTGAGCACTCTGTGCTCCCTCAAGCTTTTGCCCATGTTGCTCACTCTGTCTGGAGCATCCTCCTCTCAGCCCTCTCCTAAGTATGATGGCTAATTTTATGGGTCAACTTGACTGTGCTGAGGAATCCCCAGATAGCTGGTAAAACATTATTTCCGGGTGAATCTGCGAGAGTGTCTCTGGAAGAGATTAGCTTCTCCGAGTAAACAGTAGACTGAGTAAAGAAGACCCACCCTCACCAGTGTGGATCGGCATCATCTTGTCTGTTGAGAGCCTAAATAGAACAAAAAGGCAGAGGAAGGGCACATTCTGTCTCTCTCTTCTTGAGTTGGGCATACATCTCCTGTCCTCAGATGTCTGATCTCCTGGTTCTCAGGCCTTTGGACTCTGGCACTTACAGCACTCCCAACCTCAATTCTCAGATCTTTAATCTTGGACTGAGAGTTACAATATCAGCTCCCCTAGTTCTCAGGCCTCCAGACATGAACTGAGCTACACCACCGCGTTTCCTGGTTTCCTAGCTGGCAAATAACACACTGTAGGATCTCTGAGGCTCCAAATTTGCATGAGCCAATTCTCATAATAAATTGATTTTTTTTCTCTGAAGAATCCTGACAAATGCACTGGGCCAACCAAAAGTCTATATCTCAAGCTTCAGTGTAAACCCATTTGTCCCTGTGAAGTCCCCTGCCCACCCTCTACCACAGTTATTTCTTGTTCCTTGAAACTCAAGTGATGATTATTCTAAGAATCTCTCCTTTGGACAGACCTAGACAAAGCAAGTCTCAAAATACCTGCCATTTTGAAACAGCTCTCTCCATAGCCCTGCCCGATGATGATCAACCTGCTGCAGATCCTGTGCTAGCCTCACAACTGATGGACCACGAGTGACATCTGGAGCAAGGGTGGCAGCCCACATTTAGGCCAATGATCTATGATATATCTTAGCTTAAAAAAGATGAACTGGGCCAACTTCTTTTCATTTCTCTCTTGAGAATTTATAGTAAGAAACCCAAACAGAGTGAATCATTCATTATCACTAGGAAAGGACCCTCATCAGAGTCTTTGTGAGCCATGAGAGACAACAGCAGCATCACACAGGTAGCATGTGGTCTGGACTCCTCTCCACCATTGTCCCACCAGTCCCTGGAGACACTGGCAGTAGTATTGGGGGACCCCAAGGCGAAGCAGAGACAAAGCAGAGCACCAGGAGAGTTGAGCAACTAAGAGTGACTCCTATCCATAGAGACAACACTTGTCACTGATCTGCCTCCAAAGAGCCTCCCAAACCCAGACATGTCAGGTCTTTCTTTATTTCAATGTGCTGACCTACAAAGGAAAGAACAGGCTAAAAGGGAAGGTGTTTCCTAGTTCTGCCTCACCAATTACCATCCCCATGACCTCAGGCAAGTGTTTCTGGAGCATTTTTTCTCTCTCTTCAGTAATACGGATGTTCTAATCTTCCCTGCCTGAGGTTCTGCTTCATAATTACTTAACTGTACGAATTTGGACAAGTCATTTAGCCTCTCTGAAGCCAGTTTCTGCAATTTTAAAGTAATGTCAGTAAAACCCACTTGGCAAAGAGGATGCAATACACAAAATAGATAATGTGTATAGAAAATGCCTTGCAAACTGACCATTGCCGTCTATAGGTATGAGTATTATTACTATTTCTTTTTCCAAGCATCTCAGAGATCACAGAAGATATTTTTATTGATATCTATAGTTATACATATCTAGGTATAGCATATTCATTAACACTACAAGGGGGAGACCCAAAACAACTGGAATTATTTTTTGGGGGCAAGCCCCTTGTAGTACAGGCTTCCCCCACTAAGCGAGTATTCTAGGAACCCATTGGCATTAGTATAACAGCTAGGCTGTGTTCAGCTTCACTGAATGTTTTTTGGAGATTCTTTCAACACGTTTGCTTATTTCATGCTGGCTAATTTTCAAGTGCATCTGCCCACACTAAGCAGAGTGTTCAGCAGTTTTGGGCCAAATAACAGCATGACCCCCAAGCCCCACCCTCCCTATTTACCCAATCTCACCCTAAGTGATTTTTGTTTGTCTGTTTCACTGGATGAAAAAAGTCCTCAAAGGGAAATGTTTTTGTCAATGTTGAAGAAATGAAATAAGAAAAGACAGAAGCACCAAAAGGCATCATAATTGGCGAGTTCAAAAACTGTTTTGAGCAGTGGAAAAAGCATCTCGATAGGTGTATTGCATCAAACAGAGAGTACTTTGAAGGTGACTGAAGTTTAAACATATAAGAATAAATACACATTTTAAAGTAATTCAATCCATTTTTTCCTGGGTCTCCTTTGTATTCTAAAATCTTATTCAAGCCTACTGATTTGGTGTTACTTAAATCTTAAACCAGTTTCAGCTCTTTTAGAATTTGTCTAGCAAATTCATGCAAAAAAATGTAAACTTTTACACTATTTTGTAACTGAAAAACTATCATTTAAGTTAAGCAATCTCAGTCAAATAAGAGACTGCTATATTTCTAAAAACCACGTATCACTTGTTTTTTATTGTAACATGTGAACTACTTCTACAGCCACTAATTCATATTCTTTTTCTGCCTACTACCTACTGTTTCAGTTTGACTCTTCATAATAGTTTGAAAACCCTTGTATAGCTGTGAAACCATTTCTCTTAAACTGTTTACTATATGATTTCTATTAGTAAAAATTTATTATTTATTAAAGAATCCTTTTGGATACCCAGAACTCTGAGGGTTCCTGAAACCTGGGGACTCTTGACTTTTCTTCCCCACCATCCACTCAACTATTAAGGCCTGTTTTGCCTACTTCATAAATATCTCTAGAATTAGTCCACTGCATTTATCCTAGTCCAGGCACCAGTATCTCTCACTTGAATGCTTATAGTGGTTCTTTGACTGAACTTTCTTTTTTTGTTGTTTTTATTGTAAATATGTGGGGTACAATTCAGGGTTAGGCATAAAAATGTTTATTATGCAGGTACCCTTGTTGATAAGGTGTGCCCCCCCACTCCCCTGGCAGTTTCTCACTACTGCCGATCCCGCCCCTGCCTTCCCCTGGCAATTTCCCACTACTACCAATCCCTTTCTTTTTTTTTTTTGTGGATATGATCTTTTATTTTTATTTTTTCACATATTTTACTCAAATCACTACATAAATGTTTGGGAAATGTTTCATATTTTACATTCAAGTCACCATTTATGTAGAACTGTAATCATAATTTTTATCACTTGGAATTTGACACTTTGAGTATATAAATTGTGCTCAATATTTCCACACAATAGTACTATTATCAGTTCACTCTGATTTTATATTTATCTCATATATTTTATGTTGATTTATTATATTCATAATTATGTTAGCTTGACTGTTTTCCAAATAGGGTTAGTCAAGATTATACTGTCTTGTTATTCCCACATCTATTTTTCTCACTGTACTGTTAGCCCATGAAGAACATGGGTTTGACCTGCATATGTCCATGTTTTTTCAGCAAATACACTGGAATTACTTTTTTGACAATTTGTGATAATTTAAAAGAAATGCGCAGAACCACAGTTTAGAAATATATTTTAAGGCCAAGCTCGGTGGCTCAGCCTGTAATCCTGCACCTTGGGAGGCTGAGGAGAATGGATTACCTGAGCCCGCGGGTTCGAGACCCGCCTGGGCAACTTGGTGAGATCTCATCTCATAATTTCCCATTGACACCTTTGCAAGTGAGTCTTCTATGCTCTTCTCTGGCAAAAGGCCTTCAGTGTAATGAGAAGTCACAGCTGGAAGTTTGGCTAATGTGCCATGTCTCTTCACATCCCAGGGCTCTTTCCTTTGCTCCAGACACATAATAAGGTCTGGCTTAGAGACAGAAAGTCCTGGAAAAACCAGATTTCTATGGTTCTCTAACATCACAGTCCTGTACAATATTCGCTGAGGGGATTTTAGACATGCCCACTCCTCTGGAGAGAATTCTATGGCCACATCCTTGAATGACAACAACCCCTGAGAAGCGGCCATTTTTTCTTTTTCCTCCAACTTTTCTGGGATTTCTTCTCAGGTGAGATTATCCAATCAAGTTACACCGTCTCCCGGCTTCTGGGTGTCACAGCATCTTTCTTACTGACTCCCTGGACCTGCATTTCACAGGGAGAAAGGGGAAGAAGCCGAAATGAGGCTCTTTCCGAGATGATGCAGCACCTCTGCAGGCCCTCCCTTTCTTACAGTATTACAATAGATATTCAAGGTTTGCTTATGAGTGAGAACATGTGATACTCGGTTCTTTGTTTCTGTGATAGATCACTCAGTATCATAGCTCCTAAGTCCATCCAGGTTGCTGTGAAGCTCATAATTTTGTCCTTTCTTTGTGGCTGAATAATATTCCATCATGTATATGTACCACATTTTTTTATCCCTCTAACTGGACTTTCTATACTCTGTTTCTCACGCAGTTGCTGTAGATACATCAGTGATTCACACAGGCAAGGTATGAGTTTCAAATGCCATGAAGCTTTTTTCATACTAGTGAGAGCGAGACAAAAAAAGGTCCTCAAAAATTTGCAAATTGTGATGAATGCTATGTGGAAATAAGCAAAGAACTGAAACAGAGAAGATAGGGAGGTGGAGTCGTTGTAATTATGAAGTGGCCAGAAAGGGCCTCTCTGAGGAGGTGACTTACTGCAACAGGAAGAAGAGTCAACCAAGAGATGTCAAGAAGCATTCCAGGCATATGCAAAGGATCCGGGAGGAAAGGAGCGTCTTCGTGAATCTGAGAGAATGCCAGTGTAGCCAAGTCATTTTATGTATCTACAAGCCACAACAGCACCCTCCTTCCTCCAGCACATTCAGCAGATGTGTGGAAATGAGAATAAGGCACCCCATCTAGGTGACTGAATGCCCTTTCCTCAGTATAAATGTGATCAAGTTACTTAAAGAGCTTCCTATTGATCTTAAATGGTCAAATGCCTTCACTTAATTTGCAAGAATCTTCACACTCAGGCCTCACCCATTCTCCAGTCTTATCTGTTCCCATTCTCCTTCTTGAATGCACAATGCTTTTCTGTGTTCAATACTTGCCTTCTCTGTCTCACTGACTGAGCATGCTTCCCTTCACCTTCACCTGAGCCATCCTTCCTCACCTTCAAAGCCTCAGCTTAAGCATTTCTTCCTCCAACAAAGCCTCTCAGAGCTACCGTGTGTCTAATTCCAGTCATGCTTCTATTTCAGATCTCTAGGAAGGAATTAATGGTGCCTTCCTGTGGCTGATCCCAGTGTGGTGAGCATTATATCCATCAAATATTCCTTGGTTGAGGATCTCAAGTTGCTCTACAATAGACTCATTACCTTTAAAACTCTTTTAGAATGCATGCATAAAGTAGACTGTACCTTGTCATTACAATGTTCAGAACAGTGGCTCTATCTAGACTCTAATCCAAGGTAGTTATAGATGTACCAGAAGAACACCCTCCTTAAGTAGACATTGAGACAAAGAAATTGTGTGGCCAGAGAACCCTTACATTAACAATGTCTATTTGGAGTCTGCAAGAAGCAGAAGGAAGAGAAGTGAATCCAGGTTCCTAAGATCACATCCTCAAAATAAGTACAGAAAGAAAGAATTTTGACATGCACTTGACAACAACCTTCTATAGGTAGAATTCAAAGGCTAGGAAGATGGATTTTAACTGCTTAAAATCCTGTTACAGTAAAACAGTGCTTTGTATTAAATTATTACATTAAACAGTGCTTTCACTAAAATTTGTATGCAACCAGCCCCTCCTAAAGCAACTGGTTTTCGAAAACATGACAAGATATTTGTATGCCCATGTCTTTCTTTTTTAACTCATATGGCTTTAGATTGCTAGAGACTAGACTTAAAACTAATAAAGAATGTTCAAGAAATATCAGAAGTGATGCAAATTAATAATTTATTAGTCAACAAATACCTCATGCCTGACACTTTTTTTTATATCAATAAGGCATGTGTAGAAAAGACAAAATAAGAGCATGATATTGTAACTGCCTTAGGTTACTCACATGACCTGAGAAACCTGCTTCCCTTCACACTGGTAGGAAATCACTTCTATGGTAAATTCCAGAGGTGGATTATTAGAGATTTTCCTACTGAAATGTTAAGCTTCTTACACTGGTTCTAAAGTCATCAATAGTATGAACCTTGTTTATTTCATGTATACCTTACTTATTATAAGAAAGAATTTGAGATGATATGTGTGCCTGTATGCAACACGAGCAGTAAAATAAATAAGGAAGTCACGGAAAAAGATAACAAAAGTTTGAAAAGTAAGATAAAGCTGGGAATGAAACATCACTTTATTTCCAGGGTCTTCAGCATCACTACTGTTTGACATATTAGTTTTTATCTCGGAGAGATTTGTTATTATTTTCACATGTTGCACACTCTTTTTTTAAAAAACCAGATATACTCTTTTTAAAATTTATCCGCATATTTTCCCTAATTTTGTTTGTAAGCACCTAAAAGTGGACCCTAGCTGACTCTACTTCATCATCTGGTTCATCTGGAGTAAATATTCTTTTAAATTATTCTATATTTAAAGATATAGTTAGTAAATTTAATATTGATAATATTTTGATAATACACTCAATCACCTAAGTGACATTTTCTATTAAAGGCAAAAGAAAGAAACACTGTTAGAAAAATAGTTTAATTTCCCAGACAAAACCCTAAAGCTCCCAATCCCTGACAAGTGGGCAAAAACCCTCTGGGGAACAAACGCCTTCAGGGCTGCCTGCAGTGTGGCGTCACATGCTCTATTTCTCAACAAGCAGAAGCTCAAAATTGTGACCAGGTTTAAAGATACCATCATGGCAATTTTCTAGAAAACCACAAGGTGGAAAGGATTCTTTTTATTCTTTCACAAAGACCTTTATTCTCTCAGCCAAAGCCATCCCCTCCAGTGTACAAGAGTTTTAAATTAAGTATTTGTTCTGATTTTTTTTTTGATACTGTATTTTCCAGATAGTTTTTCTTTATGTTTTTTTTTTTTTTGATAAAGGGGGAGGGGACTGATTGGCTTTATTTATTTATTTATTTATTTTAAAGATGTGGGGTACAATTCAGAATTATGTATACAAGTAGTTCTCACACAGGTAAAGTTTGGGCCTCCCTTTTTCTATTACAAAGAAACTCATTCTTTGTAAGGGGCAGTTCAGTACCTTCTCGCCAGCTACCTTGAAAGAGGAAACATATGCACTTGAAATGAGAAGCGGTATTTATTGGGATTGATCTGTTTCTCATGTGCTGGGACCATGATCAGGCTGATCTGTTGAGTTAAAGACCAGCAGTCAAGTAGCATGTAACCCAGGAAGGTGGAGTCCTCATGGCCATGGAAGTGGGTGCTTCTAGAAGCAATAGGAAATTGCTTGAGGGTATTAAAAGTGCGTTTGAGAGCCCTGACTGATTTGAGTAGTATTAAATAGCAATATGAGGACAAAACTAGGGGAAGTGATGGAAGCAGTTACTCAAGTGCAGGAGAGGAGAAAAGAAAGATATTGTTCTTCTTGCATATCCTGACCCCTACCAGTGTCAAGAATAATGAGGCAAGCATCCGGGTCTTAGGGTAACTGTCTTGGATTGCACGATTTGGTTCAGTGAGCTAAGGAGACCTTCAAGGTTTCCATGGACTTTGGAGATGTTTGATCCCCAGCTTAAGGAAGCTTTGAGTAACTGGCTCAGAATGCAGGCACTTTCCTCAAGTAGTGCCTTACATCCTCCCTTTTATACTAATAGTGGCCAGGCTACATATCTGAAAAAGAGATGAAGAGGGCAAGTTAGTGATGAGTTAGGGAGAAAGGATACCAAGATTTAGAAATGTTCAGGTCCAAGGGTTTTGCAAACTGTTGAAAGCTGTTGGTGCTTTTCTTAAAAACCCACAGCCTCTCAGTTTGCCTAGTTGACTGAATCAGAAATGAACAGGGTACCCAAGCCAATCCAGATAGGTTTTGGGCTGGCGCTTACCTGGAAGTTTGATACTACACAAAGCTATTCCAAAATACTTGTTGAATCAGAGAAACTTGAATCCTTCAGATTCCAATTTAGGAGTGTGACGAGTCAACTGAGGTTGGACACAAAGTCTAATAAGTGTATCCAATGGATTGAAGAGGAGAGACTGTGTGGGTGAGGGGTAGGGAAAGGGCACCAGCTCAGGGAGTATTTCTGTAGCCCCCAAGCACCATTGTCCCTCCAACCCTAAAGCCAGTGCTTACTGATTTGGGAGTAAACCTTAAGATTAAACTTTCTGGTCTATTATGGTAGGCATCAACTTTTCAAGCAAAAAAAAAAAATGCAGTCTGTTGACCTCTTACCTCATGAAATAGTTCATGGTGCGGGAAAAAACGAAAATACCTGAAATTATGTCTGCTCAGTGTCATCCATTAAATGAAATAAAATGTTTTTTGAGGCTGAAGTTTGCTAAAGATGACAACTGTTACTCTGTAACCCTGCTAAAACAGGACATTTATCCAGAGGAGATAAATGACCTTAAATAAAGTTCATTTACATTAACTTAGAAAGCTCTACTTTTGCTGAAGTTGGCAGTGTTTTAGGCAAAAATAGCGTTATTTTAGAGACAAGCCCCTAGCAGTGAATTTACAGATCCAAGAAAGCAATGGCCATATTCCATATATGCAATCAACCTGTGTATAATCTTGCCACTATGCTGTGGCATGTAACTGATTGACGCTCAGCAGGGCACAAAATCACAAATGGAGTCAAAGATATGATGAAGGGCACCAGTGTCTGCTTTTGCTTAGACTAATGGTTCTCAGTTTTGGTTGGGGATCCTAATTTCTGGGGAGATTTTCAAAACTAGGTGATGCAGGGCCCATGCCAAAATATCTATCTCCAAGGATGGAGTCTAAATGTATTTGTGTCTGTCATTTTTTTAGATCCTCTCGAGTATTCTGGCACACAGCTGGAGTTGTGAGCTACTGGTTTAGATGGTGACTCTGAAATGGTCTTCTACAAAAATACATGCACACGTGTGTGCGCACACACATGCACACACATTTCTGGGATAGCTGGGAAAACTTGTCCATTTTTTTCTTACAAATAGAAATGTTTGTCCACAGATGTTCTGGGACTATCAGTCTCTAGGAATCTTTAAATTCTTCATCCCATAGTAAGATCAATCTCCAGGGTTTTCTTAAACTGGAGTACCACCACAATACATATACAAGGGGGACTCAAAAAAATCTGAAATTTGTTTATAAAAAATTGTGTATTTACTCTCACATGTTTAAACTTCAGTCACCTTCAAAGTACTCTCTGTTTGATGCAATATACCTACTGAGATGCTTTCTTCATTGCTCAAATCAGTTCTTGAATTTATCAATTTTGATGTCTTTTATTTATTTATTATTATTTTTATTTTTTAATTTTTTTGAGTTGGAGTCTCACTCTATCGCCCAGACTGGAGTGCAGTGGCCGCTCCCGGTCACCACAGCTTCGACCTGCTGGGCTCTGGCAATCCTTCCGCCTCAGCCTTCCAAGTAGCTGGAACTACACACTACCACACCTGGCTAATTTTTTGATTTATTGTAGAGATGAGGTCTCGCCAAATTGCCCAGGTGGGTCTCGAACCCGCGGGTTCAGGCAATCCACTCACCTCAGCCTCCCAAATTGCTGGAATTACAGGCTGAGTCACTGAGCCCTTTCAATGCTTCTGCAGTTTTTTTGTTTCACCTCTTCTACATCAGCAAACTGTTTCCCTTTGAGGACTTTTCCATCCAGTAAACATACAAACAAAAAAGTCGCTCTGAGTGAGATCTGGTGAATAGGGAGGGTGGGGCATGGCGGCGGGGGGCGGGGGGCGGTCATAATGTTTTTGGTCAAAAACTGCTGAACACTCAGCACAGTGTGGGCAGGTACACTTGTAAGTCACCCATCATGAAATGGGCAAACAAGTTCAAAGAATCTAAAAAAAGAAAAAAAATTCACTGAAGCTCTTACAAGAACACTAGCTGTTACACTGATGCTGATGAGTTACTAGAACACTTACTTAGCGAGGGAAGCCTGTGCTACAAGGGGCCTGTCCTCCAAAAAATAATTCTGGGGTTTTTTTGGGTCTCCCCACCTCATAGTACAACTCCCAAATACTGTGACATTCCTACAAAACAGTTTTCCTAAGAGTAGTTGAGCCCTTGCTCACTATCCTGTGGTATAACTAGAAGCTCTTTTTCTTGAATTCCTCATTTTAAAGTCAGCACTTCATTTCCATTCCATCCTCCACCCTGTAATATTCTCTGGAATCCACATTCCTTGTTGATCCCTCTTTCAAAAAATAAGAAGGAGGAGAAAGAGTCTCCGGAGTCCCTGAGGGAAGAATCAGCCTCCTGGGAACAAAGTCTCAGAGGAGCCACTGAATTCCTTGAGGTAATCTCCATTGACTCAAAGCACAAAGGGGAAGACTAATTCAATTAGAAAATGATGCCTTTTCCTAGAATAAACTTCTCGGACTAGTTGGAGGGGGCAACCTCCAAAGACTGGTGTCCACACTGCAAACAGAAAATATTGGAAATGTTTAGTCTGTCACCTAAGGGGGAGCAGCTATTCACTTTATTGTTTATTGAGAAACTTCCTATATGTTGGGCTCTCTAGGACACAGAGCTGTGTTCACAAGATAAAGTACTTAGATAAGACATGGAGATTGCCTTCACAAAATAAGCATGAGAGAAAATGTCCTAAAGGCAGCGAGAGAGGAAGGTCAGGCAACCTTTCAGGGAAAAACCATCAGAATTGCTCCAGACTTATCTGAAGAAACACTACAAGCCAGAAGGGACTGGAGTCCAATTTTTAACATTCTTAAAGATAAGCAATTCCATTCAAAACTTTCCTACCCTGCCAAGTTAAGCTTCATCAGTGAGAGGAAACTAAAATAATTCCCAAAACAGCTAATCCCTAAGAGAATATGCTGCCTCCAGACCAGCCCTTCAGGAGACAAAGGTGCTGAACACAGGAAAAAAAAATGGCCATACCTATCACAAAAGCAGACATGGAGATGGGTAGGGATAAAAATATTCTTCATGGCCCGGTAAGGTGGCTCATGCCTGTAATCCCAGCACTTTGAAAGGTTAAGGTAGGAGGATTAGTTGAGTCCAGGAGTTTGAGACAAGCCTGGGCAACAAAGTGAGACCTCGTTTCTACAAAAAAAAATAGCTGAGTGTAGTGGTGTGTGCCTGTAGTCCCAGCTACTTGGGAGGCTAAGGTGGAGGAATCACCTGAGCCCAGGAGTCAGGGATACAGTGAGCTGTGATCATGCTACTGCACTCCAGCCTGGGCAAAAGAGTGAGACCCTGACTTAATATATCAAGTGGTTGAAAAATCATCTTCATTGTTTAGATATATGAAGTATTGGAATTATAACTAAGATTAAAATAGAGAGTACTAAGGCCAGGACTCCACCTAATTTACTGGGAATAGAGCATAGGATTGCATATGAAAATAGGAAATATCATTCTGGCTTAATGTGGGGAGGTGTACTTAGGGGGTTGGCTGGGGATTAGTTGTCCGTGCCACCTAATAGGTCTGGTGTGAATAAGACTAGAATTAGAAGCAGATCTCTAGAACTTATTCATTTTACATAACAGAAACTTTAAAATGTAGGCAAATTATTTAATCTAGGTAAGCCTCCACTTCATTTACCGAGTGAAAAAAAATTCATATTTTAGACCTTAGTAATGTATGAAAAGTGCCTGGTATGTGAAGTGTGAAGATATATATATTCTTCATGACCAGGTAAGGTGGCTCATGCCTGTAATATATAAAATAATATGTGTGTGTATGTATATATATAAATATAATATATATATATAAATACATACACACAGATATATATATATATATATATATATATATTTCTGGCTTTTAAGTAAGTTGAAAACACAATTCCTGAAGGAAGTGCATCTTGAGAGTGCACTCAGCTAAAAGGAAGAAGTTTTTTTTTTGAGTTGGAGTCTCATTCTGTTGCCCAGGCTGAAGTGCAGTAGCATGCTCACAGCCACCCAAGTGTTGATCTGCTGGGCTCTGGTGACCCTTCCTCCTCAGCCCTCCAAGCAGCCGGATCTACAGGCATGTGCTATTATGCCCGGCTAATTTGTTTTTATTGTAGAGATGAGGTCTGGCCAAATTGCCTGGGTCAGTCTCGAACCCGTGGGCTCAGGCAATCCCCTCGCCTAGGCTTCCCAAAGTGCTGGAATTACAGGCTGAGCCACCCAGCCTGGCCAGGAAGAAGTTCTTACAAGACAATTTTTCAGGGGCAGGAGAGGTTGCATATTCATCACTCGACATGGTGCCTTGCATGGAACAAAACCGGAGAAATATTTGCTGAATTGAAAATTATTTCAGTATAAATTGAGGTTGTGTCTTCACCCTATAATTTGAAAAAGATCCTCAAAGTAAAATCTAAAATCCTATTTAGATCGAACGAGCTTCTCACAGAGGCTCTGAGTTCTGCCTGCTGGGTCCTCCCTCTGCAGTAGCCTCTACACGACCTTGAAGAAACCCAAAGCTTGGAGAAGAGTGGTTTGGAAGTCTCCAGTCTAGCACATCAGTTTTTATAGGTGAGGAAACTGTGTTGGAGTCAGAGCCAAGTGCTTTTTTCACAGGATCAAGGTTAGCCCTAGAAGAGAGACCCTGGTCCATTTCTTTTCCATGACTGTGGCTACTCTGTCCTGAACTTGTGAGGCAGCATGGTGGCCACACTTGGGTGTGAATGCTGACTCTGCACTTACTAATGTTTGCCCTGTTTTCTTGGGCAAATTATTTATTTATTTATGATAGCCATTTATTTTCTTTTTTAAAAAGTTTTACTGGAGTATAATTGATTTAAGAAAACTGTATACATTTAGTGTGCACATCTGGATGAGTCTGGACAAATCCATAGACCCATGATACCATCACCACAGACAAAGTGTTAAACACATCCATTACCTCCACAAAATTTCTTGTATTATTTTGTGTGTATGCATGCGTGTGTGTATGGTTTTGTTTGTTTGTTTGGCAAGAACACTTAACACGAGATCTATCATAATAAATTCGAAAGTATACAATACTATATCTTTAACTAAAATTACTGTGTTGTACAACAGAGCTCAGAACTTATTCATTTTACATAACAGAAACTTTAAAAATTAGGCAAATTATTTAATTTCGCTGAACCTCCACCGCATTTATTGAGTGGAGATAAAATTCACATTTTAGATCTTAGCAATGTATGAAAAGTGCCTGGTATATGGTTTGGGCTCAGTGTGTATTAGTGCCCCTTTTCAGGCAAGCAATTGAATATTTAAACATAAAGACATAAAGAAGAGTGGTTTGGAAGAGAGGTAGGGGCCACTGTCACAAAAATAATAATGATAACAACGATTTAGAACACTTACCACGTGCCAGGTTCTGTCTGTTCTTGGCACTTCACATATGTTAACTCATTAAATCTCCAGAACAACCCCATAGGGACTATTTTTTAATCTCCATTTTACAGGGATTGACTCTGAGGCACAGATTGGTGACATTTCTCACCCAAGGTCATAAAGCTAACGAGTAGGGAAGTTGGAATGAAAATTCTGATGTGGCTCAGAATCACACTCTTGATCAACATACCATTTCTGCAAAGAGGCAGACAGGAGGCAAGGGAGGGCCAAAGTATGGCGCTTGGTTAGTTTGGGTGAGGGGAACATGTAGACCTCGCATTAAGGACATCCTTACATGGGCAGAGACATTTAGAGAGCAGGGAGCTCAAAGTTCTAAAGCAAAGAAAACATCTCCCCTTCTGTCTCTCTCCAAATATGTATACAGTCATGTGCAGCATAACAAAGGACTGTATTGACAACAGTGGTCTCATAAGACTGTCATGGAGCTGAAAAATCCCCACCACCTAGTGATATAACAGTTGTTGTAATGTGGTAGTTCAATGTTTACATATGTTTAGATAATGCCTATGGTATTCAGTACAGGAACATACCATACACATTTGTTGCCTAGGGGCAACAGTCTAGACTGTGCAGCCTAGGTGTGTAGTTGACTATGCCATCTAAGTTTGTGTAAGTACACTCTGTGATGTTCTCATACCAAAATTGCCTAACGACACATTTCTCAGAATATATCCCTGTTGTTAAATGATGCATAACTGTGCAGTATATAAACTGTGCAGTATATAAACTGTGCAGTATATAAATCCCTGTTGTTAAATGATGCATAACTGTGCAGTATATATAGATTGTATCGCAAACAATCTCCCTCTATATAAATCTCTCTCTTCAATATATAAATACCTCAAACAATCTGTCTCTACATATACGATGTGGGGGGACAAAAAATATGGAATTTATTCATAAAAAATTGTGTATTTATTCTTACATGTTAAGCTTCAGTCACCTTCAAAGTATTCTCCACTTGATGCAGTACATCTACAGAGATGCTTTTTCCACCATTCAAAACAGTTTCTGAGCTCATCTATTTTGATGCTTTTGAGTGCTTCTGCCATTTTTTGTTTCACATTTTCCACATTGCAAAACGTTTCCCTTTGAGGGTTTTTTTCATTCAGTAAACAACAACAAAAAATGTTGCTCAGGGCAAAATCAGGTGAATAGGGAGGGTGGGGCATGGAGATTATGCCTTTTTTGGTCAAAAACTGCTGAACACTCAACGCAGTGTAAATCACCCATCATGCAAATGTTCTGGAAGAATCTAAAAAAAAAATTCACTGAAGCAGAACACAGTATCTCACAACACTAATTGGTACATTGATGCTGATGGGTTCCTAGAACACTTATCTAGTGGGAAAAGCCTTTATTGAAAGAGGAATGCCCTCCAAAGGATAATTCCAGTTTTTGGGGGTCCCCCTATATATATATTTCAATACCTCAAACTATCATATATTGAACACTTGTATGTCAGTACTTTTGTGCATTCCTTTATTTAATCCTCACCACAGAATCCTGTGAAATAGGGCTGTTATTCCGATTTTTTTTTTTTTTGAGTTGGAGTCTCATTCTTTTTGCTCAGACTGGAGTGCAGTGGCATGCTGATGGCCACCGCAGCCTCGACTTGCTGGGCTTAGGCAATCCTTTTGCCTCAGCCTTCCAAGTAGCTGTAACTACAGACACATGCCACCACGGCTGGCTAGTTCTTGTGATGCATTGTAGAGACAAGGTCTTGCCAAGTTGCCCAGGATGGTCTCGAACTCCCCAGCCTCAGGCAATCCTCTCGCCTTGGCCTCCCAAAGTGCTGGGATTACAGGCTGAGCCACTGCGCCTGGCCTTCTGATCTTAAGAGGTAAAATAACTTGCCACAGTCACATGCTTGATAAATAGTGATGCTAGTCTTTGAAACAACCAATGGGCCTTTACTGCTGTATAGATCCCCAAGTGTTTCTTCTGATATCGATTATAAAACTACTTTTCAGAACCCTTCTTTACCTCCAAATTATTTTACCCAGTAGCACTGAAATAATGTATAGATGTCAATGGCTGTATAATTCTTCACTTGTGGCCTCTCAGGCCCCAGTTCTTAAGTTCACAAATGGCATTTTGATATTTCCCTTTTCTAGGGAGAGCCTCTCCCAGAGGGCCATAGTCACAAACTTCTTTAAGCATCTGATCTTTGCCCTATTGTCATTCTTTTGTATAGCACCACAGTGGGTCAAATCATCTCCCCTGTCCATAAACAACTGCACTTGTGAAGTAGAAATGACTATTAAAAAGAGTGGCAGAGACCCCCTGCTGAGAGCTCTAATAGGCTCGGCCAGGGACCAGGGAACATTACTATCACATCCATATGTGTCCTCTTACCGGGGTCAGCCCTCATGGAAACAGGCACAATAATAGCTTCACACAAAAGCCGGGGATGATATTGAACTGACTTTCCCAGGAGAAGCCTTTCTCAGAAGGCCTCCACATTCTTGATTAGAGGCAGCAAACCCAAGTCAGAGAAATGGATTTGAGATGTTTTTTTTTCATTTTCAAAGCTGGTGAAATTAATTCATATATGTACTCCCAGAGCTCTGTCATTTTTTAAACTGAACCCTTAGTTTGAACACTCAAAGTGAGGGGCTCATCAGCATGCACAAAGCCTGTTCCTTTCACTGTGAAGAGTACAGAGGAAAGTATGTTGTTATTGTTACCTATTGTCTAAGCAAGGCGGGCAAGCTAAAAGCTCTGCAGCATCGGCCACATCGCCCACCTTCACTCTCATAATATCTTTACAAATGCATGTGCTCTACTTGGTTGATCAGAGGCCAGGCTTACGAAAACTTTTAAAAAGGTAAAGCAAGTTATTTGCACATGGGTTTCAAAGACCATATATCTTAAGCTTAGGATGTTAACGGTGATGAAAAATAGAAACCGCAGTGACATCTCCATTTCCACGGAACACGCGAAGCAATTCTGCAAGTGCATTTTCTCCATAGATCCAGTTTTCTTTTCTGTTGCAATGAATGTAATTTTCGTTGTCGTGTGTCAAAGTTTATACTCTTGCTTTAAAGCATCTCTTCAACTTTAACAGCATAAGTGAAATCACCCAAGTGTATGGCCTCACTGGTAATACGGCTTTTAAAATATTTAAGCCCTTTTCCTTTATACCCCTTGTCATTAACTGGTAAATCACTAATTTATTTCCTATTAGAATTTATATAGTTTGCAGCAATTAAGAAGAAAGGCATAATTGCTGACAAACCCAGGGCACTATTTAAATCACTTCCTTGTTGACAACATATTTCTCTTTCCTCAAACTGAATGTCACTGAAATCTGATTTGTGCAGTACCCTTGTGGACGAGCACACTGCACCTGTCACCTGGGCGCTAGCATTCTGCTAAGGATCAATTTACATAACCTCATTTAATGGTTCATAAATCATACCCATTAAGCCCAGCTAACAGGAACCAAGGGTTCTAATTTATGCTGCCTTTCATAGCAGAAAATTGGGAGGCTGGAGCCTGTGGATAAAGAACCCAGGTCTTGCCTTTGATTGTTGATTGTGATGGTAAATGTATGGATGATGAGAACAGATTTTCACTTTATTGATTTCCTGCCAAAGCACAGCATGCTTTATTGTGAAAGGGCGCCTTTTGGCAGCAATGCTAAAAGTGGCAGTTGTTTGGGAGCCCTTTGCCAAGATAGGGTCTAAGACAATACAGAGTGGTAAATACTAAAATAATATCAAGCTGAAATGCTATTCTTTAAAAGGGAGAAAAAAAAAGAACCTCTGACCTTTGGGAAATCAGTGACCTTTTTTCTTCAGTAGCACTCCTTCTCCACCCTAAAGCATGCGAATCCAAGAATCAGGACAAGATCGTTTTAAGAAATGAAAAAAGAAAAAAATGAAAAAAAAAAAACAATGTTTCCATACCCTGCCCTAAGTCACTTGCTGATGGTAGCTCATGCAAAATAATGCAGATGTCTAGAATCCTTCAGATAATGACATTTCAGCCAGCGTGCTCTACTGGGCCAAGTCTGCAGACTCCACACTCTCTCTTCTGCCACATACTGCTTTTTGGTTGAAAATCTGGAAGCATCATTTTTCTTTCTATTTCATTTTTCCCCTTTAGGTCAAGATATTTTATCCAACTATATATAGTTCTCTGCAAAATGCAATATATAAAAGGTCATCTCTTTACAAGTGCTTGGGCTGGATTTCAAAATAGCAAAAGTGGTCCTAAGATCATTTTCCCGATAAAAAAAAAATCTCCTAAGTATTGCTGAGGCATATTGATTTCCTTCTCTCACCTCAGTTCTGCCCTATAAAAGGACAATGTATATTCTCATTTTGGCTTGTTTTTAAGATCTTTGTTAAACATGGTGATATTTTTTTCTGATAATAGTGCTTTCCCCCCATCTCTCTCCTCAAGACAGGCTCTCCTGAAACACTTTGACTTTTACTCCAGGTTGGATGTTGCTGTGGATACTTGTCGACATGGATTCCAAATACTGTAGCCTCCTCCTCACCCTCATCTTTACATTCTAAACATGCCATGAAGAATACTGGTTGGAGCCAGGCAAGAGACTGGAAGTAAGCTTGGCAAGCTCTGCATGCTTTTCTGTCCACCGTGAAATGTCTCTTGCATTGTTACGGGTCTTTCCTTATAAGGAAAAATCAATTATATCTACCTGTTTGCTGTTATCTGAGAGAGTTTGTCTACAGTTAAACAAATTGTACAAACCGTGCTATGAACAGAATGTAAGTAGACACCTAGAGTTTCAGTGATCTGGAACAGGTTAACACCAACTCTCCTGGTAAGAGAACCCTCTTTTCCCTGACAAACCTGTTCTATACATTATAATTAAGATGGAGTTGCTGCTTCTCTCCAGCTTCATCTAAAGGGATAGGCCCATAACTCAGGTCTAGCCTTACAAGGATATTTTATCCAACTATACATAGTTGGATAAAGAGTCTTTGCACCCTCTGCCTTGCTGTCCCTGGCCACAGTGATTGACTTAGGAATGGGTACTGGATGTGACCCTAGAGGTCTGGAAGAGCCAGCCCTGTTCTCTGGAGTTATTTACCTAGTAGTGAGTAGCGTTTGTTCAATAAATGAAGGGAGAGTTACATTTGCTGCTGTCATTTGAGCCCCTGGATCTAGCCATATCTAAAACTAGAGGTTCTGAACTTCCAGTGTAATGAATCCACAGATTCTATCCTTCCTTTTTTTTAAAGTATGCTAGAGTGAGCTGGGTTTCTGGCACTTGAAATCCTAAAAGTATTACTTAATACAGAAAGGACCTCAATACAGAAAAAATTGTATAGATGTGGAAAATTGAACTTGTTATACTTGGAGTGAGACGATCCAGGTTCCAGTCCTGACAGTGTCACTTAATCTACGTTTCCATTTTCCCACCTAAGAAAAGAAAGGGCTATGCTGGAAGATGTGTAAGACCTTTTCCAAATAAACATTTACTTATTTACTTATCTATTTATTCTTTTAACAAATATTTATTAACTGGCAGGATAGTAGACACTAGAGATACAGAAGTGAACAAAACAAAAACATTTCTGCCCTCATAGAGTTTACATTCTAGTTAGTAGGTACAGACACACAAATAAAGTATTGAAATTTTAAATGGTGCTTCAATTATCTATTACTATACTACAAGTCTCCCCCAACCTAATGGCTTAAAACAACAGGTATTTTTGCTATTTTTCACAATTCTGTGGGTCAATAATTAGGACTGAGTTTAGCTGAGATTCATCTGCTGATCTTGCTTGGGTTCACTCATGTGACAGAAGTCATCTGGCAATGTGGCTAATGCTAGAGAACCTAAGACAGTCTCACTCAAGTGCCTGGGGTCTTGATGCAGGCTGTCTGCCAGGCCTTTCCCTTGATGTGGGCTCTCCATCCTTCAGTGTCTAGCCAAGCATCCCAACAGAGCAAAGTAGAAGTTGCAAAGACTCTTAAGGCCTCAGCTCTGAAACTCATAAGCATCACTTCCACCACATTCTATTGGTCCAAACCAGTCACAAGATTAACTCAGATTCGAGAGATGATGAAATAGTTTCCACCTCTTGATGAGAGGAACTGCAAAATATTATTGCCGTGTTTTTCAATTTATCATAGGTAGGGTGGCCAGAGAAGGCCTTACTGAGAAGATGATATTTGTGTAAAGATCTGAGTTATGCAAATATCTGAGGTTGGGAGGCAGGCGAAGGGGAGTAGCAGGAAGAACATTCCCAGCAGGAGGAATAAGGGTAAAGACCCTCAAGTGGGAGCAGGAGGAAATACAGAAAGCAAAAGAAGAAGGCCAAGTGTAGTGGAATGAGCAAGGTGGAAAGTAGGAGCACATGAGCTCAAAATGATAATGGAAACTGGGCATTGGTAGAAGGTTTTAAGGCTTGCCTTTGAGTCAAAGAAGGGACCACTGGGGGTGGAGGGATTGAGCAAAGAGTGACACCATTTGACTGATGTAGTGGAAAAAGATCACTCTAACTGTTGTTTTTCAATAAATTAAATGACTTAAGAGCAGAAAAGAGATAAGGTAGGAGACTATTGCAATCATATAAGAAAAGGGAAGAGAAGAAGTCTTGGCCTAGGTAGCAGTGGCAGAGGTTGTGAGAAGTGGTCTGTGTCTGAATATATAACATTAAAAGAATTTTCTGATATGGGGTGTAAAAGAAAGAGAGAAGAGAAGAATGAGCTTAAGAATTTTAACCTAAGCGGTTGAAAGAATAGATTTGCTATTCATTGTTATGGTGAAGACTATGGGGGAGCAGGCTTGGGAGAGAAAATTGGTAGCTTTGTTTTGTACATGTTGCATTTGAGATGTCCAATAGCTATAAAAGTAGCAATATTGAGAAGGCAGGGACCATTTCATCAGGTTATTATGAGTGTCCACTGCAATAACTTTGAAAAGCATAACAGCCTATGTAAATATAATTTTAACTGTATTTCTATAAACACAGTAGAGTTCGTGTTTACGGCATTTTCCCTAGAGCACATCCAGCTGTTATAGGTTTTCAGGTACACTTGCCTATAATTCTCATAAGCTTTTAAAAACTTGCCAACTGTTCTCAAAATTATCAGATTGCAGTTTTTCCATTGCCATTCTTTAAAATCAACATCTAATGTTTTTCTTCTGTTAAAATCCTTCTTGTCTAACTACTTTAGAGCTAGCCTTCATTGGGAAAGAAAAAACAAGGTGAGTCAGTGAAGCATTGCATTACAGAAGACAAAGCTCTGGGGTAGAGACTGTAGTTTTTGAGTGCTTGTTTTGTGCCAGACTCTTGAGAACTACTGGGGATATGGAAGTAAAAACAAAACAGTACTTAATGTACAAGGTTCACATTTTAGTGGAAAAAATAGATGATTATAATATATAAAATTATTACAGCTGTGGTAGAAATATGCACAGTGAGCACAGGAGAGGGACATCTTGCCAAGCCTGTGAAAGGGCCTAGTCAAGGAAGCTTTCCAAGAAATATGGCATCTGAACTAAGAAAGTGTAAATGGAAATTGGCCAAGGGAAGGGGCATTCCAGGCAAGGAGGACAGCTCAATCAAAGGCCCAATGACAAGAAATAATTTGGTGCGTTTAGGAAACTATGGTTTAACACAGTTGAGCCACAGAGTTCGAGACACGTAGTAGCACGAGGAGCAACTCGAGAAATAGGCAGGAAGCTCAGCATGGAAGGCCCTCTATGCCTTGGGAAGACCTATCTTGTGCCCTGGAGGTGATGAAGAGACACTGGAGAATCAAAGAAGATGAATAAAATGGCAATTTGGGAAAGACCACTATGGTGGTTGGATCTGGGTAGAGGGTGCATATGTCACACAGGAAAGTGAATGGGGCTACTGCAGTGGCCCTGATGAGAAAGGATGGGGTGGGAGACATGGATGGGGGCTTATGTAGGTAAAGGGAAAAAAAAGGAAAGAACTAAGAAATATTTAGAATGCGAAATTATTAGGATCAAGTAATCTACAAGGATGGGGGCTGAAGGAGAGCGTTTCAGTGGATATTGGTACCACTAACTGATTGATATAGAGAATTAAGGAGGAGGAACTCATTCAAGGAAAGAGAGATGAGCTCAGGTGGAGACTGAACTGAGCTGCAACATCCATGTGCTACCTTCCTTTAATCAGTACGACAACCCTGGGTTCAAGTCTTGAAATGGTGAATAGATATTCCTGTGGTTACCCAGAACCAGGATTACCAATTCAGACCTTCTTGACTCCAGTCATCAGTATTCCATTATCCCAACCTAGAAGCACATGGGGCACCTTGAAGGATTTGCAGAGCTAAAATAATTAATTATATGATGATTTGTCAAATACCTATTCAGCCCCTAAAGATCATAAGTTGCCCTGGTGACCCAAAGATGAATTGGAGACAGACCCAACCCACCAGAGTTCCCAAATATGAAGATAAGACATGCAGATAAATTATTATGATACAGTAGAAAAGGGAAGTAGAGGAAAGGTGCTACAGTGTCATATCAATTTAGAGGAAGGAGAAATTCTTTTTATGCGAAAGCTCTTGTGAAGTCCCTACTGCTAAGTTTCTAAGACTTACGAGTATCCAAACATGCAATACTTGCAGTACCTATGCTTATTGGTTAATTACCTCAAACTTATGTGGTGGATCTTGAAAAACATGTGAAATTTGGATTCAGGCATAGAATACAGGTGGGGATGGGAAAGGCGTTCTGATGAATGGAGCCCAGGAATAAAAGTATAAAGGTGGGAATACTTGCTCGTGGCTCCAGGCTGGTGTGGATGCAGGACTGCCAAGCAGTCAGATTGAGCTGGCACGGAAGGTGCTTTGCAGGGGAAGAGTGAAAAATGAGCTCAGTGGTAGTTTGGATCCAGTCTAAGATCTAGAATGCCAAGTAATAAGGGTTGGCGTAAGCAATGGGTTCATCCTTATCATCCACTAAGGAAGTAAAAGAGGACATAAAGTGGGTGGAATATGGTCTATGAGCTCTATTTACTATTTCAGAATGTTTAAAAATTAGGTTTTTTTGCTTTTGGTGAGAATGATATATGTATCATCTCTTCCTTAGTGAAACTGGCATGTTGATAAAAAGCTTGGCTTGATTGTTATTGGCTTCATAGGCATTTCTGGAATGGAATTGGGACTCCTGGCTCTGTTATCAGATCTACAGGCTGGCGGTCACTGCAAAGCATTTCACAAGCATTAGTTTCATTGCTTTTTCACACTGTAGGTGTAAGACTTTATATTATTGTGAAACCCTGATAACCATTGGTTATTCATGAAAACTTGACTCAGTATTGAAGTAGAAAGTGTGCCAGCACTTAATAAATGCCATTTGTTTGGTACATAGGAATTTTCAAAACGTGGTGTCCATAAGCAGTATGTATGCTGTCCAGGGGAATGAGTAAAAGAGGTCCTCAGTGGAAGGAAGATTAAGTAACTCTAGTACTTGCCCTGTCATGGGGACATTTCATAAAGAAACCTTTGGATTTAAATTGATCACTTTCTAGTTTAAAGATAATAAGAGACAACATAAATATTTTATGTTAATTCTTTTTGGACCTAGATGGGGCATAAATTGAAAATAACGATATCTAATATATCTGATTTTTAAAAGTTGTTAAATAGTTTTAGTAACTTGGGAAAGAAAAGAGGGAGAAAATAGCTTCCTTGTTTTTAATTTTGAACTTTTCAATAAATTATTTCTTAAAACCACTAACCTGATGAAATTATTTTTCAAGTTATTGAAACTTTTGAAGGTCATAAATATGTAACAGAGGATTAATTGATATACTACAACACACTTGTATTTAGAATACCACATAGCCTTAATTAAAGATAAAATTGTAAAGCATGTATTGAGTGAACTAATTTAAACTGCAAAACTGTAGACATGATATGATCACATTTGTAAAAAGTGTGTGTGTGTGTGTGTGTGTATGTACGTGTGAATATGCATATATACTTAGGAAAACACTGGAAAACCATAAACAAATTTTTGACAGTAGTTCTTTCTAGGTGGTTAAATGGGGCTTTATTCTATAGACATATCTATATTTTATATTTGTGTATAATGAACATATGTTGTTCATATAATTTTTACTGATTGACAATTAAAGAAGACATAAATAGGTCTTCTTTTTACATTTTTATACCAGACATTCTAACTTTGGCTCATTAGGCAAGATGTGTTTTAGTAAAAGGCAGCCGAGTCCTTCCTTCATCTACTGTGTCTCAGACACAGGGGTCTGAGAGGCGTCTTTTGACCATTTTAGGTCTCCAGTCATCAAGGACTGGGGTTCCAAGAAATCCAATTTGTGAAACCTGATCTAAACATTTTCAAAATTACAAATTACAGCTATCAAGAGCCTTCTAGAAAGCGCCTTTTTGCAACAAGACTGATTAAATACATTGCAGTGGAGAGGGAAGGACTGAGAGATGAGGAAGGTGAAGCATTGTTAATGGAAATTATAATTGAACAACCTGGGAAATAGCAACCCTTTTCTTTTTTGTTCTTATCTTATTTCTTATAAACTAGTACAACAACATGTTAATAAAAGAGATTTGATTGCATATGCCAAATTGAGTTGTTAAAAACTTTTAGCTAGGAGACTTTGTAATAATAACTTTTATTTAGGAGACTTTGTAATAACAAGAATTAACTTCTCTTTCCCTTTGCAATAGAAGCACATTTTTAGATTTAGATTTACTGATGGCCCTCTTTATTCATAAGCTTATTCTCTTGCTCTCTGCCTAATCCAGAGAGTATAGTTATGGGTTCCTGAGACTAAAGATGCACCTTTAGTCTCAGAAGTTGAGTGACATTTCAGGAACAACACAGCCTTATCCTTTCTCTCCTGGCATTCAGTTAGGACATTAGTACTATGTTTGAAATCATCAAATAAATAACATTCTATATTGATACAGATATTATTTTATTAATGTTGATTTTCCTTCATCATGGAAAACACATTCATTCTCCTTAGGGAAGGATTTTTGGTCAGCTGATCTTGTGAGAACGGAGAGGTTTGAGAACAGTGATATCTGTGTTTCTTCTTTTAAATCAAAGTAACCCTGACATCATTTAGCAATTGGATTATATAAAAAATCCCAACACAGCATAGCTCGTCTGTTGAAATTGGATTGATTTCTTTAGAGACCATCTGATCTCAACAGCAGTCTGTAAAAAAATCCTGGACCTTGAAAGAAACTAAAATTAATGGATTTTTTTTTTTAAATTGAAGCTCTCAGTTTTTCAAGTATAAAAAGATCCCAGTAATTTTTATCTAAAAACAAAAGTGAAAGTATGCATGTCTGTACATATAAAAAACCTAAAACTTCACTTATATCTTATACTGAACTTTTTTATTTTACTATTTACTGAAGAAAATTATCATATTTTCAAACATACTAAAATTTTCTTTGAAATACCTCAGCAGCCCCCAAACCCACAGTTCCCCAAATTGCATATACTTAAAAAAATGAAGTGCAAGCTGGGCCCGGTGGCTCAGCCTGTAATCCCACACTTTGGGAGACTGAGGTAAGTGGATTGCCTAAACCCGTGGGTTCGAGACCCGCCTGAGCAACTTGGCAAGACCTCATCTCTACAATAAATCAAAAAATTAGCTGGGTGTGGTAGCGCGTGCCTGTAGTTCCAGCTACTTGGAAGGCTGAAGCAGAAGGATCGCCGGAGCCCAGCAGGTCGAGGCTGAGGTGGCTGGGACCAGGCCACTGCACTCCAGTCTGGGTGACAGAGTGAGACTCCAACTTAAAAAAAAAAAAAATGAAGTGCATACTTTTTTTAATTAAAAAAAAGGGAAGTATAATGTGCCTTCCATGCTTATAATGTGCAGAAGCTCATTAGGAATCCCTCTAACGCTACATTAGGATTCTTTAATGGAGTGCATATGCCCTTCTCTTAGAGCAACTTGAAGGCAAAACAGGACATTTTGAAGCATTCACTAAAAAAAGTGATTATATTATGGTGGTAATTCAAATTACAAAAGGATTTATCATAGAGATTTTTAAAATGAGTGACCTCTGAAAGTTTTAAAGCAATTAAATTTGAAAATGTGTATGCTTTTCAGAAATACATATATTGTGTGGAGTAACATTACCTGAACTTATGTCTTTTACATAGCACATATTGTGACCATATTTACACATCAATTGTTAATTACTTACATTATGTTTTTCATTAAAAGAATTTTAAACCAAGTCACTTTTGTGATAGTTTTCTAACAGACTCATCTTGAGAAATAATATCCATGAAGTTATTGACTTGATTATATTGATCATTAACTTTTCTGATACAAAATACAATAACATTATAATCATTGAAATAAAGATTTTTATGCATAAGCTCTCAGGAACCAGTAATGCATACCCTAGTTTGGGAAATTCTGGCATTAAGAAGATACTTCTATAACTCTTTGCCTTTTTTTTAAGGGTCCCAAAAGTTTCCCTCTTTGCAGGTGGCACGTGTGGGTAAGCCTTATCTGACACCTTCCATTGTTAACTAAGGGCTGGAATTCAGCTTGTTGTCTTCTAGGCAAAAGGCCCAAAATGAGATCTTACTATAGGATCACTCCCTGGGTGGGCTCTGATACCACCAGCAGCTCTCCCTACCTGCAACTTCTCACTGCTTAGGGTGGGGATCCTCAGCTGGACCAGTGTCTCACCTTCTTATGGTGATTTGGGGTCTATGTGGAAAACTGCAGTTGCCTGCTTTGCCAGGTCTCTGGAATTACATTGTATCTCTTTTAAAATAGATCAGTTCTGTGGGCTGTCTCCCTGCTCTCTTGAAGGTTTCTTTTGCTTTGCAGAAGTTTTTCAGTTTGATGAGGTCCCACTTGTCTATCCTATCTGTTATGGCATGGGCTTTTAGGGTTTCGATCAGGGATTGGTTGTCTATTCCGATTTCTGTAAGGGGATTGCCTGCATTTTCTAAGAGTCTTAACGTTTGGGGTTTTTTACATTTAGGCCTTTGATCCATTTAGAGTTGATTTTTGTGTATGGTGATAGGTAGGGATCCTGTTTCAATTCTCTGCATGTGGCCCGCCAGTTTCCTCAGCACCATTTATTGAGTACATTCTCTTCTCTCCAGTTGTTGTTGTCAGAGGCTTTGTTGAAGATGAGTTAGTTGAGAAATTGAGGTTTTGCTTCTGGAATCTCTATCCTGTTCCGTTAGTCTATATGCCTGTTCTTGTACCAATACCAGGGGAGACAGCCCACAGAATGGGAAAAAATATTTGCCAACTGCATATCTGACAAAGGTCTAACATTCAGGATCTGCAATGAACTCAAATACGCTGAAAGGAAAACAAAAGACAAACAACAACAACAACAAAACAGTCCCATTAAAAATTGTGCAAAAGACATGATTGGATACTTCTCAAAAGATGTACAAGCAGCCAACAGTCATGTGAAGAAATGCTCAGCCTCACTAATCATCAGAGAAATGCCAATCAAAACCACATTGAGAAACCACCTAACTCCAGTAAAAATGACCATCATATGAAAGCAAAAAACAATAGATGCTGGCGAGGATGCAGAGAAAAGGGAACACTTCTACATTGTTGGTGGGATTGCAAACTAATTCAATCTCTATGGAAAACAGTGTGGCTACTCCTAAAAGAACTAGAAATTGATCTATATAATCAATTGATCCATATGATCCAGCAATCCCCCTTTGGGGAATATACCCAGAGGAACTTAAATCAGTCTACAAAAAAGATACCTGCACACACATGTTTATTGCAGCACTATTTACAATAGCAAAAACATGAAACCAACCGTGCTGCCCTTTGAAACTGGACTGGATAAAAAAATGTAGTACATATTTACACTAGAATATTACATAGTCATAAAGAAGAACAAAATTATGGACTTTGCAGCAACTTGGATGGATTTAGAGTCTATTATGCTCAGTGAACATAGAAACAAAGAACTGAGCACCACATGTTCTCATTCATAAACAGACCATGAACATTTACCATAATACTATAAGAAAGGGATTGGTAGGAGCCGGAAACTGCTGGTGGGGGGCAGGCGGGGGGAGATGCACATAACATTAATAAGAGTATCTGACCTCAAATCAGGCAAAGTGGGGACTAAAGGTAGGCCCAAACTTTACCTGTACAATGACCACTCGTATACCTAATCCTGAATTGTACCCCACATCTTTAAAATAAAATGAATTTTTAAAAATCTTATCTAAGAAAATTCAAAAAAATAATAAAGATAAAATAAAATAGCTCGAAGCCAACTTGTGTCAATATGTGTCAAGAGCCTTAAAAAGGAATATGTCTTTTGACCTAGCAATTCCATTTCTAAGACTCTATTCTATGAAATGATCAGAGATTTGGACAAATATTAATTTACAAGGATTTTGATTGTGGTGTCATTTATAATAATGGACATAAGGAATAGGAAAAACACTCTGAACTATAGGAGATGGATTAAGGTGCTGTGCATATACACGATGGCATATTATAAAAATATTTTAAAAAATCAAGTTATAGGACTTACGAAAATGTTCATGACATAGTAAGAAATATATAAAGACCACGTGGTATATGGGAACTCTCTGTAGTTTCCACTCATTTTTCCGTTATCCTAAAACTGCTTTTTAAAAATTCTATTAACTTTTTAGACTATGTGAACTATAAATAAATTAATTAATGTTACAAAATAGTATGTTTTGTACGACACTTTTTTTGTTGTTGAGTTGGATTCTCACTCTGTCATCCAGACTGGAGTGCAGTGGCCACTCCTGGCCACCGCAGCCTTGACCTGCTGGCCTCCAGCGATCCTTCCACCTCAGCCTTCCAAGTAGCTGGAACTACAGGCGCGCACTTCCATGCACGGCTAATTTTTGACTTATTGTAGAGATGAGGTCTCGCCAAGTTGCCCAGGTGGGTCTCGAACCCGCGGGCTCAGGCAATTCACTCACCTCAGCCTCCCAAAGCGCTGGGATTACAGGCTGAGCTACCGAGCCCAGCTACGACACTTATTTTTAAAGCCAAAAGACTATATACCAAAATATTAACAGTGGTTTTCCAGGATTATGAGTAATACTAATTTTCTCCTTAATACATAGGGTGCCAATAAATGTATACACATTTTAAGAAAGGAAAAAAAACTATTAAAATTGTAATACTCAATATATACCAATAACAAAAGATGAATACAAGTCACATTTGACTTCTGCAATTACAAGAGGAATTCAAAGTGGTTACCATCGGTGTCCAGACACTTCTGATGATGGCAAACTACTGCAGGACTTGTTGCTGTGACAGGTCTCCGAGATCTTCCCTTGTGCACATCACACACTGTACCATATGTCTCAAATTTATCATGAATGCATACAATTGTTATGCATGTTAGAAGTTCTGTTGCATGCTCGCACCTCCAAGGCCGTTGTATTTCCACAATGTTCTCCAGTTTCAAATACCACGTCAAAGACAACCGTGCTTCCACCATTTTCTTTGACTATCCTGTCTATTGCATGGCGATGCTAGCATTCATTTGATTAACTTCATCTTTTGAGTGAACGTCATTCTACATATTGCTACCATAATTCAATTCAACTTAGAAAAGTAATACATAGATAGCATCTCTTAAAGTGTGTATACATTTTTTTGGCACCCCCAGTGTATATCTCCAAATTCCCAAATAATAAGCATGATAATTTTAAAATCTGAAGAAGAAAACTAGATAAGCAACAAGTATTACCCTGAAAAAACAGACTGGGAAGTAGGTTTGGAAACACTAAAGTCCTGCATGGCTGAAAACTAGTCTAGATTTCAGGAACCAGATGGAGTAAACTCAGGACTGGGTGAGCCCTGCCCCTGAACTTAGTGAAATTTATCAAGAGAAAAACGGTCTTCAGAAGGATGAGTTATAATTCCCAGAGTAACTTTTCCGAATGCCAGGCTACTTTTATTTTATTTTATTTTTTAGATTATAAAATATAGTTTATTTAAAAAGTAAATTAGAGAGAAAGAGAGAGAGAGAGAGAGAGAGAGAGGAGATTCACCTCCCCAAGGCAGAGAAGGGGGCCAAAGCCAGGAAACATGGCAACGGGACGGCCATAGCTTAAAGGGCACATAGCCACACCACAGTCTCACAAAGCAATGGCCATCCGGCTACTTTAAGGACCTGGACTTTATTTCGATTCCCTCACACCATCTGCAGTACCTTAACCTATCCCATCCTCTTTTCAGTGACCTTTCAGAAGTTCTCTTGATCTCTTTAAGGAGATTGTCTTGGGCAGCAAGGACAGTCTGGAGAGCTAGGAGACCAGAAGCACAAGATGGGTTTTTAAAGGTTTGCTCTGGGCTTAGAGGTAGGCTCTAGTTTCCCTCAAGGATGCTCCCACCAATTCCCCTGAGAAAGACAGAAAGAAGGTCAGGATTCCTGACAGAAGCCCTGTTCAGAAATGAAGTTTCATCTTTGATACAGATATCTCTATACTGACTTAGGGTGTTATCAAGGAAGAAAAACTAGGCTCAGGAAAATTAATGCAATATGCAAATTTGGATTAAGAAAGGGATGAAAAACAAAACAACAACAAATACATAAATACATGTGATAGATAAATATATATGATATACAAATATATGTGATACATATTATATATAATATGCACTTGCTTACATTTCCCTAAAAAAATTGAAATAATATATAAGAAAGTGAAAAAAAGATTTATTAAAAGGGGAGATGGGAAATGGAGTGGACAGAAATGCAGCTACGAGCAAGTTCTCTAAATGAATTTTTTATATCATTTTGATTTTTGAACTATGTGACTATATTGTCTACTCAAACAAAATTCTGCCAAAGATTAGGGAAAAAATAAGAAAATTGTCTCTGATGGGGATGGCCACGTGCATACTCTCAGAAATCCAGTGCAGGGAGGGGATGGGAGGGCAGGAGGATTTCCGGGTGGCACAGCATTTTCATCACAAGCCATTTTTATCACAAGGTGGGGGAAATTATCAGAGAGCTCTTGATGGAGAGGACATGACCACTTAAGGTCTGGAGGTCAACTTCACAGTTTATTGAGAATCTGTTTGTCATTTTACCAGATTGTGATCCTTGTTGCCAGCCAAGTATCTAGGTCCCGAGCTACTCCTTCACTTAGTGTCTGGGGTACAAGCTACTGACCTACAGCTTTGGGGTACACAGGGCTTGGGGTATGTCCTAAGCAGAGCACCTATGGCTGGGCACAGGGTGCAGGCCAGCTTCCAATCAAGTGGCCATGACCTGTGACTTTCCCCGCTAATTCAACAGTGCTTGAGGGACCTGCTACTGCTAATGTGCCTTATTTGTTGTGACTCACATACCTATAGGGATATGTGTTAAGTGTATATGGATACAGGCGATTTTTGGTTATCTACAAGTGGAATTGTCCCCCGAAGGCAAGAATGGGGTCAGTCAGAAGATAGTTGGGCACGCAGAAAATTTAAAAAGTGTGTAAAAGTGAGTGTATAGAGGAAGAGCGAGAGGGATTAACTGCATATCAAAAGCAACAGAAAGCATTCTGCTTCCCTTTTCATTAACCTGGATGTGGAGAGATCAGATCAGAGGCCAAGAAAGTTCAGGTGCTGAGAAATGGTAGAAATAAACTAGTGAGGCTGATTCATTTTAAAAACCAGGAAACCAAATAGAACATATCTGTGTGCTAGGTGGAGGAAGGTACTTATATGCATATAGACATAATATGTATATGTTGTCTACTCACACAAAGGTACATCTTAGAATGCTTGCCCACTTCTCAAGCCGCTTAATTTCCCCCCAGTTTCACTTAAAATTTTATTATTAACTCATTCTCATTGCCAAAACAAGTCATGAACACCAAGCTTCTATGTCCACTTATTATTTTGAAGCAACTGCCAACCACTGTGGAAATGGTTTCATTTACCTCTAGAATTTGCCAAAAAAAAAAAAAAAAAAAAAAATCCAATGATGACTGAAACCAGTAATGACTATTTTCTATTTTCTTTTCCCTAAGTAATTGACCATTAATTATAATATCAATAGGCAGTGGGTAAGGAAAGCAGACCCATGTAAGGGCTACATTTCATTTGTAACTGTTTTGTATATATCATAAATCTCTAATATTGGGCTATTGTCACCCATGATGAATTATTGTAAGCATGTCAGCACATGGTGGAAGTCAAGTACATTCAAATACTACTCAGTCAGAATTGAATTTGGCATGATAGTCTCATAAAAGGGGGCTCAATTGAGAGTTTCCACTTGCCTGCTCTAAACTTGTCACTTGTAGGTGCTAAAGAGCTTGTTGTGTTGGTTTAATTAGTCAACAAATCGGTCCTTACTTGATTGCGTGGTCGTATCACATATGTTAACACTTCAGTGTTTGATGGAGATATTAACAAGTGACAAGAGTCTCTTGGTCTGTGGACTTTAAAGAAGAGAAGCTCTTCTATATTATTTCATTTGGCCCTGCCAATATTTATTAGATCATGCAGCCCGCAGGCTGCCAGTTAAAGAAAGACAACACAAACATTTTTCAGGGTTATCCTCATCTGTATCCCAAAGAAGGGTCACGGAACAATCGATGGGAGAAGAGCATAAGAAAGATAAGTGTTTTCTTCTACCGCTTACAAATTCATTATTTGATACAGTTTGCTGCAGACCTCCTTTGAGCTTTTTTCACTTAAAGATAATTTATGACAAGAACAGAGAGGTTCTTGAAAATACTATAGCAACTGAAGCTGAATGATACCACTCTGGTGCAAGACGCATAGTCACCAGAGGCTGGTAAATAGGAAGTTTGCATTTGTATGAAGAACTGTATTAGTTAAGCATTCACCCATGGTGAATAAAATACTCATCTTACTAGTCAACAAGAGATGAAAGGGGAAAAAATTCAATAACCAAATGATTATTTCCAGGAGTGGGGGTGGGGGGTAAAAAGTTGGTACCCTGAAAGTTTGCAAAAGACCCGTCTATTCACTTTTTCTATAGCAGAACAAACAAAAGGGCTGTGCTTACTTTAAAGGACAGGCTCCGCTTGTTCTGTCACCATTCTGTTATGGCTTTTATCTGTGCACTAGTAAGAATCAGATCTCCACACCATGTGCAGTCATGATGTGAATCTATGGACCAGAGTCATCAGATAGTTACTGTTTTGTAGGACATTGCTTTGCAAAAAACATTTAAATGACTGCTAACAATTCAAACGTTGCCAGCAGCGACTTAACTAGTGAATACAGTGGGACATAAAGTTATGAGTGAAGAGTTTGCGTCGACTCTCTGGCAGAAACTTTAAAAATCCAACTTATTTATCTCCCTTAGGCAACTGTCTGAAAACCAAAAGGTCCTTGTCACTTTACCTCACTAAGTAAGTAATTTGCCATTCCTTTCCTTAGAGGAACTCACATTGATTTATTCAGTATTAGATTATGTGGAGGTCGCGATGTTGTCAGTGGGCTGGAGATCTACCCCAGCCTTTCTTTAACTTCCATGTGGACTTGTTCACCAACTGACAGTTGGGAGGAGGTGCACAGGAAGAGTTGGGACAACAGTGTCTTTACAAAAACATTCTCTACACACACAAATATGAAGATCATAAATAGCAATAGGTTAAGAAAGTTTTGTCTAGGTTAAAAAAAATACTCTTCAGGTAGTATAATGTCTTCCCAAAATCTGCCTTGGGTTTGGAGCAGAGTGGTCTCCTTGATAAGTCTGCTTCCCACTCCTGTCAGTACAGAAAAGAGTTAAAGGAGAGATGCACTCTTTGTTGCACCTTCACTTCAGCTTTTCCCTAACCCAAACGGCAAACTAAATCACCTTTTGAAAGTGATTCGGTTTTATAACTTCCTCATTCCATCCCCCATCACCACAAATACTTTTCATTAGAGTTACAAATCAACTCTCCAAACCAGCCAATCAGGTTTCACTAAGAAGCAGGCCTTCAATGAATGCTTGCTGATTAATTGATTGATTGACTGGGGTAAATTATGGGTGTTCGCCTAACCTATAGAAACAAAAAATGATTTGACTGAGTGACAGTGTTAATAGGGAAGGGTTAAAAAGGGCAGGGTGGGGTGCAGTGTGGGATAGCACAAATTTATGTTAAGAATGTGAGCACTTTGGGAAAAGAATATTTTCTTTTGAGGAGTAGGAGATGGGAAATGGGTTGGCTGGGCTGCAAAAGATATGGGTAACCTCAGTGCAAGACTTTTTTCTGCACTGAGCTCTAAAGAAATAAAGAAGAAAGGCAAAGGATACAGAGAATAAAAAGCCATTTGATGTGAGGTGAAGAGGGAGGATTAGGGGGAGGGGAGAGAGAGTAAAAGCTGTTTAAGGGAAGCAAGGGAAGAAGAGAAGCAGGGCCCTGTGTGACTTAATTTAAGGTCAAAACTCCTAATGTTCCCCTTCACCTTTTTTTTTTTGCTATTAACACTTTGCTATAAAGAACACCTTTGTACATATAATTTTGTGTACTTTTGAAAATTATTGAGGGGATTGAAATACAAGAATCTTCCTTACTACTTTTTATAATCTGTAATGTTGGAGTTTCATATAAAGTGTATTGCTTTTACAGTCAGAAACATTAAATTAAAAAAATACTTGGAGCTGTGACTATCCTCAAAAAAAAAAAAAAAAAAAAAGAAAGCAAAAATATCAAATAGGAGGTTCAGTGAAATAAAACAAGTGTGGCTATTAAAATCTCTTCAGTTTGTTTAGGAATATTTATTTCAGTTCCAGAAATGGTTTACTCTCTTTAAGCATAACTATTTTCAGAAACACTTGTAGACTCCTTCTGTTCTTTGCTTTGTTTCCGTCCTCAAACAAGATCAAAACTATTTTCCCCATACTGGTACAAAAACATTTTTTCAATTATTTTTTCCAGTCCCATACCTCCACAGGATGGGAAACTGTTCTTAAAATTGCAGTGGTCTGACAGAAAGTAGATCCTACATAGTTAAGGGTTGGGGGTAGGATATTTGGGGGATGGGGTTAGGGATAGGGAAGGGAACCCACTGCAAATGGGCACTTGGGAACTTACTGGGGTGACAGAAATGTCACTTAACCCATGAGCTAGTGGTCACATGACTGTATACATTTGCCAACATATATCAAATGTACACTCAAAATGGGTGAATTTTGTGGTATATAAATCATACCTCAATGAAACAATTTTTTGCACAGCTTTAATTGTAAGTGAACTAGTACTTTTTTGAGGGATCATTTGCAAGAATACTCCAAAATTCAATAAGAACCAGGATTCTCTTCCAAAAGTTCAAAAACTTGTACTTAGTCGTGTGTTAGATCTGAAGAGCTGGAAAGATTTTTCATATCTAAATGCCTTTTTAATCTCCTCAAAGCTAGCAAAGAGAGAAGAAATACATGTTTTTAAAATTACAGATTTTTATTCAATAATTCTTTAGTTCTTTCCTCTTTTAATTTCCCTAAGGAGAGGAAGAAGCTCTCATTCTGATACCGATATTTTGATTAAAACAAATATCCACCTATTCATTAAAAGTTTCTCTCATATAAAGGAATTCAAAAATTTTTTTGATTGGTGCTAGACTCACAGACAGACAGAAATAAGCTGCCATTCTTCTATTTGATAGCCAGACGCTGCCAGTTGTAACCAGGGCAGTCATGCTGTTAAATTAGGTCTAATGAAGGAGTAATTGCTTTAGATATAGTGAACCATTTCAAAGAAAACAAGGATTCTAATTGATTTGCAATTTGTTTGGCACATTGCATTGTCTGCGGCTATTGATTAGTCTTCTGGATTTCACACTGCATGTGTTTCCCTTTATTAAGGGAATAACAGGTTACTGATTACTTTCTTTCTGGGTTTAATGTAGCGGTTAATGTCTACTTTGTTCTTGTGTCATGTCACAGGCAAGGAAGGAATAATAGGCAAGTGGGTGGCCCTTTGCTAAGCAACTTCCCTGCTGCTCTGAGCTGTGTGCTCCGAGACAGGCTGAAAAGCAGATCAAGAGAAAGGGTTAGAATAGCAGGACTCACAAGTTAAGGCCTGAGTCAGGCTAGACCCAGCTCGAAACTTGGCTTTCCCCTCCCAGTCAAAGCATAGCATGGGACGAAGCAGCTGGTGGTAGATTTGTTCTTGTATCATTCGATTATTTGTAGACAGGATATAAATCTGTGCCCATTGTTTTGCTTAATAGGTATGCATACTAAATGGGTGCAGGGAAAGAATATTTGAGGTTGAGGCCTTTTGGTTCATTTAACCCTTTGGAAAGTGACATTTTGTTGGCACCTGGGAAGCACTTGTTGCTGAGGTGTCGATATGATCATCAAAATGGCTCTTATGTTTATACCAACTGCAGGGGAGGGAGAAAAAGTTCTCAGGGTTGCAGTCATTTCATTGCCCTCAAAGCACAGCAGGAATTATTAGCTTACCCCGTCGTGCCCCTTTGTTTTCTTAGGGTTTTGCTCCTCTAGCAGATACTCATTTAAGGCGAATCCACTGCTTTCTGAAATGTGTTTTGCAGTAGTGCACAGAACAGGCTCTCACTTAGTGGATCTAATCCTTTCACGGCTCAGCTTGTTAATGTAGCAAACTGCTGAAAATGGGAAATGGATTCTTTAATGAGACCAGTCCCTTCGTGGCTTTATTCTGCCAGTCCAACCCCCAGGCATTCATTCAAGTCCTCCCTCCCCGACCTCCCATGCCAGGATCAGGCACCCCCACTTCCCACCCAGCAAGCAGCCCATTTTCCAGCACCAAGTCCTCCATCTCCAGGCCCCTTGCTTCCCCATGGCTCCCAGAGCCCTTGGAAACTCACAAATAACAAAAGGATGTGGGCAGTAAAAGATTCCCTTTCTCTGCATCAGTTACCTCCTGCCTAGGCCTGAGCCCATCTTTTCCTGAGCTCCCAATCTCACCACAATGTTACAGAGAGGTGCTTTTGTCTGCAAAGTTGCAAAGTGGCAAACACTCAGGGATTGAATCTAAATTTATCAAATAAACACCATTTCTATATACCACTCATGATATTTATGTACTTAATTTCGTTCTTTCATGTATCTTTTGTCTTATGCAGGTTGGGTGTCCTTGGGACCAGAAGAGTTTCATATTTTTTTTCAGCTCTGGCATATTTACATATACATAATGAGATATCTTGGGGATGAGACTTAAGTTCAAATACAAAATTCATATATGTTTCATATAAACACTATATATACAACCTGAAGTTAATTTTATACAATATTTTAAATAACTTTGTGCATGAAACAAAGTTTGTGTTAAGTACTTATGTGAGAACTTTTCTACCGGTGGGGTCATGTAGGTGCTCGAAAAGTTTCCAATTTTGGAGCATTCTGGATTTAGGATTTTCAGATTAGGAACACCCAACCTGTATTGGACTATGTAACGATGCTGCTTGCCAAGAGTTTGAAAACGGAGTCAGTCAGTGAAGACAAACTTCGGCTCCGAGAGATCTTAATTCTCTTACTTCTACCATTTTTACTCCCATAGGTTTTCCTAAAGCATTTGTACTTTTCCTCTAGAAATTCACTCCCCCACCAAAAAAAAAAATTTAAACAGGTAAAATTTAGGTTAAAAGGAGTATTAAAGCTTACTTGGAAGTCATGACAGAGCAACCTGCAGTTTGAATATGCATTTGGTAGAGAAAATGAGGATAGGTATGCCCATTTTGCTTTGGAGATAGTTGGTTTGGGAAAGTAAATTATATATACATGAACTCAGGTCTTCCTTTAGTTCAAGTTCTTAACTTTGTGCATGTGTGTGCCATGGAATCCTTTGGCAATCTGGTGAAGCCTGTGAACTCCTTCTCAGAATAATACTTTTGAATGCATAAAATAAAATACCCAGAATCACAAAGAAACTCAGTTGTATTGAAATAAAGTTATTAAAATATTTTTTTAAATTTATATCTGTGCTCACTTCGGCAGCATATATACTAAAATTGGAACAATACAGAGAAGATTAGCATGGCCCCTGAGCAAGGATGACATGCAAATTCGTGAAGCATTTCATATTTTTAAAAAATTTATATTCAGCAAGTTCTTTATTGTTATTTGCTATTCATGAATTTATTGCTTTAAATAACAAGATCTATAGAGGTGTCTAAAAACTTCTGTAATTTCAAAGTAATAATGAGTGAGTAATTAAATGCTGAATGTCTATAAAAACTTTAATGCGGTATTTTTAAAGCCTGTGATTTCTCTTGGTGACACAGTCACAGGTACTGATAATGATTGTTTTTGCAGCCTGCATCCATAATTGAAAGAGGTTATAAAAATAAAGATAATTTTTTCCATCCAAATTCATGGATCCACTAAGTTCTGTCCACAAACCTGCGTAATTCTTCCTCCTGCAGTTCTATCCTATACCGTATTCCATCAAGTGACCAGCAGCCTGTCACCATAGCTTAAGGGGAAGGCAAGGAGGTTCTCCATTGGAAGTGTCCTGGATCTGACCCTGTCACACATTATGACTATCCTAACTTTCATAGAGCAGAGATTTTTTCACCACATCTTCCCAGACTTTGGCTCCTTTCAGTACCCCTGGTCCATCTATAAAACTCATGCCTATGTAAGTCAAGGCTTGCACCATGACACATGGAGAGAAGAGAGCCTGGCAAAAGAAAAACAGAGCAAGTAAGAAACTGTGCTTCTTTATATTATAGGAGTCTGATGACAGGACTCCTACAAGCTTATAAGACATAAAATTCAATAAATAAAAGCTTTCTGGGGATGGATAAAATGTGCAGGTGCCAGAGTAAAGAGGCTACCAAGGAGAACTTAGTTCACATTTAGTTAACTAGAATTGCCAGATTTAGTAAATAAAAATACAAATACTGCATGAGACATACTTATACTTTTGTTTTACTAGTCATAATTTGAACAAAATTCAGGAGTAGCAAGTCAAACAAAAGATGATTTGTTTAAAAATTAAAGAGAATTCCGAGGTTTGAAAGGGGAATAAAGAGAGGAGAGGGAGTTGCGAGGTGAGGAGGAAAATGATGGAGATGAGTCAGAAGGCAGAAGGTAGGGTAGCTGGAAACAAGTGCCGAAGGGCCTCCCAAACGAGAATCCGGGGCAAGGCAATTTCTGGCAGGGCCTCACTCGCTGACTTCTTCCTCTCTCTTTTTTTTTGAGTTGGAGTCTCACTCTGTCACCCAGACTGGAGTGCAGTGGCCGCTCTCAGCCACCGCAGCCTCGACTTGCCGGGCTCCGGCGATCCTTCCATCTCAGCCTCCCAAGTAGCTGGAACTACAGGTGTGTGCTACCACGCCTGGCTAATTTTTGATTTATTGTAGAGATGAGGTCTCGCCAAGTTGCCCAGGTGGGTCTTGAACCCGTGGGCTCAGGCAATCCACTCACCTCAGCCTCCCAAAGCGCTGGGATTACAGGCTGAGCCACCAAACCCGGCTGACTTCTTCCTCTCTTGATCACCACTCTACCGCGACTCTTTTTGAAATGGATGAAGCCAATGTTGCCTGGGTTTCTGCATTTCTTTTTTTTTTTTTGAGATGGAGTTTCACTCTGTTGCCCAGGCTGGAGAGTAGTGACACACTCACGGCCACTGCAGCCTTGAACTACTGGGCTCAGGCAATCCTTCCACCTCAGCCTTCCAAGTAGCTGGAACCACAAGCATGAACCACCACACCTGGCAAATTAATTTATTTATTGTGGAAACAAGCTCTTGCTAAGTTGCCCAGGCCTCAAATCCCTTGGCTCAGGCAATCCTTTCACTTCTGTCTCCCAAAGTGCTGGGAATACAGATGTGAGCCACCGTGCACAAGTATTTCTGCTTAATCCTCTGGAGAGGTAAAGGAACCAAGGCTCAGGAAGATTAAGCAACTTTCCTAAAGTTGCCCAGCTGGGAAATCGCAGAGCTGGGATTCAAATTCAGGGCACATTTGACACAACATATCTTACTGCCTCTTGTAGCAATTAGTGCCCAGAGATTTATTATCCCTACTCCTCCCATTGCCACCTCTCCTGGCTTACTACAGAGGACTGAGACTCTCAGGGTCGGTAAGTTTGTGCAGTGAGACAAAAACTGTGAAAGCTTCACTCTCTGGGGCCTTTCCATTGTCCAGGGGAGAGCAACTCAGTTAATCACCTGGAAAGCTCACTTCCTGGGAAGCAAAAGAAAAGCTCAATCTAGTTCCTTATTAACAACAACAACAAAGCAAAGCCACATCATGCCCGCATATCCCTGCCCTCCATTTACCTCTAGGTTATATGAACTCAGACTTGGAGTTCTAAAATTGAGGACTGTAGGTTCAGATACCAATAGCTGGTGGGGATCTGTGTGCTCTGAAGATGCTCGTTTCTTCCATGCCAGAGCCACATGATAGACACACCTGAAACAGCACGTTCTAGAGGTAAAGATCCTTTATAGCAAAGGAAAGTGTTGTTTTATTATTTCTTTGTAAGCCCCAGAACACAGGAGCAAAGGCAAACACAAGTAAACTTGAGATACTCTCTTTGGAAGTCCAGACTTCCCATGAAACACCTAAGATGGCGATGCAGGATCAGCCCCTCCAGAGCCTCGCCATCTCCCAGTGGTGGTGGGGGGTGGTCGGAGGTGGGGAGGGTGGGGAGTTCTGCCTGGGTTTATAAATCTGCTCCAAGCAAAAGCTTCCCTGAGTGACGTCTCAACCATCCGACCTCATCTCAACCCTGGATACCATCATCCCATGTTGATATTCAGATATTTCCCCCCTTGGTAGAGGCATTTTCTCTTGCTTTACCACAAGTGGTATCAATAGGCTATTTATATTTTGAACCCTATTGAAAAGAGGATTATACCGGGACATTTAATTTCAGTTAAGAAAATATAGAAATTACTCCCATGTATGAAAAGCAGTGCTTTAAAATGAAAGAAAATAGTTCACTTCTCGCTGTCACAGCAGTCGCACTGGTAAGTACTCCTAAATTGCTCCACTTTGCTATTGTCTGAGGTCCTTGATAAGCATTCTGCATTTTAAAGCTTTATCTATTTTTCATCATTAAAAAGCTCATTAGTTAGTCAGCATACTGGCACTTTCTTTATAGCTCACAGATTCAGATTATAACCTTATGTCCTATAAATGGTGCCCTCATTAAATCACCCAAAACACTAGTATGGAGACATTTAATGGTAAGATTTGAAATTAGATTTCTACATTTTGAAGTCTCAGTAAAATACCCTGACTGCCTAAAGTTTTTAAAGAGAGACATAAAATTCATAGGATTTGCTTGCGTGATGGGATTCTGAGCTTCTCACCGAGCTCATGCAAAGATGAAGTGAGATAGTCTGTGATGAATGCTGCTCATGCAGTACTTGAGTGAGGACATACGGAGTTTGTGCATCCAGGACTCAATTGCTCATGCCAAGATTTTCTTCTCCCAGTCTAATGTAATAGTATTAATACTTGCTGTTTCCTCAGTGGTCAAACTGTGTAGTGGTTTCTCTTCCAACATGGCTTTATTGTGAAGTAACTATGTCCTCATCTGAACCCAGGATTCTTTTTTACATTTTTTTATTAAGGTGATATATGCATATAAAATTTTCCACCTTTGCCATTTTTAAGTGTACAGTTCAGTGGCAATAAATGCAATTATATTGTCTTTCCTTCCTTTTGTCTCCAGGATTCTTGAACACTATTTGGACAGTCTATGTACTAGAAGAAGCCCTTCAGTCACAGAGTGACAAACCATGGGGTTGGTAGGAACCCAGTGACCTCACTGACCCTGATTCACATTCAAGTAACCTCAAGCTGTGGAGAAACTTCCTAAGGATATGGCATAATGCTGGATATCTTGTTCTGACAGTTGTCATTGGGAGGAAGAGGGGAAGGTGGCAGAGTGCCTTGGAAAAGTGGACTAATAGACAAAACATTATCTGTCATTCAGGCTTAAACCAAGAAGCGAATGCAGCCTTACCAATTTGTGTTCCAAATGGAAGCGGAGGGAATTACGCTCCCTTGAAAACTGAGATTAACATCAAATGAAAAAGAATTAAGAGAGCAAGCATTTCTGAGATCCCTCACACACACACAAACACACACACACACACGCGCACACACACACCACCCCTCCTCCATATTCTTGTTCTTTCTAGTTGATAATTTGCCCTGGGCTTGATACTGTTGACCTACAATGGACCCATGATGCATTTATGCTGTCATCTTTCCCTCAAGTGGCCGACCCAATTCCACTCTGTGTGCGCTAATAGTGAACTAGCTCCTGGTGCAGAAGGGTGAGATAATGAGGCTAAAGGAGGATGGCAGAGCCACGTTGAGGCAGGGGCAAAGGTGAGAGTGTGTCTGGGTGCTACCTGTGAGGCAGGGTGATCCCCAACAAACTGCTTTAGGCTGAGCACAAAGGTTCTTATGGTAGAGAACTTTAAAAATTATGCCTCTGTCCTATGCTGCACTTGACAGGTAGACAAGTTAAGTCATCTGCGCATGAATGAATTGACTATTTTTATTGCCTTCACTTTTGAAAACTATCTAGAGTGAGGAGAGTGATCTCTAGCTTGACTATTTAGCCCTTGTCCTTCTATTTCCTTTATAGTGACTTATTTTCCTTCTGAATGGAATCTATTTTTTATTTGTAATTTTTTTTTTTTTTTTTGAACTGGAGTGTTACTCTGTCGTCCAGACTGGAGTGCAGTGGCACATTCCCGGCCATCGCAGCCTCGACTTGCTGGGCTCCGGCGATCCTTCCACCTCAGCCTTCCAAGTAGCTGGAACTACAGGTGTGCGTTACCACGCCCGGGTAATTTTTGATTTATTGTAGAGACGAGGTCTTGCGAAGTTGCCCAGGTGGGTCTCGAACTCTCAGGCTGAGGCAATCCACTAGCCTCGGCCTCCCAAAGTGCTGGGATTATAGGCTGAGCCACCGAGCCCAGCCTTTATTTGTATTTTTTAATTGACAAATAAAAATTGTACATTTTTAGGGTGTGCAACTTCATAGTAACTTAACAGTTTCTCTCTCCACAGTCATCCCTAACCACAAGGTGACATTTAGTAGCTGATTTAATAATTTGTATCTATTGAAACTGGTCTTTGAGAATCTTCTATGACACCTAAGTCTTGGGGTTGCAAGTTCCCTTGCCTCGGAAGAAGCAGAAATGGTTCATTGTTTCCTAAATACCAACCTTTTCCTCTCCCTGCCACTCCCCCACTTTCCATACCTACATTCCCGCTAACTTTCTCACCTCCTCTCACCCTTATATTATGAACATGCAGCCCAATATCCGAGTATAGGTCAAGAATTCTAGGTTTATTTCCAACTCTACCAGGCCTCTGGGAGCCCAACCGGTTTCCTAGCCCCTGTGTCTTGGTGTCTCCATCCATAAATTAGGAAAAACAAACAAACAAATAACAACAACCAAAAAAAAAAAAAACAGGCCAGGTTGGTGGCTCAACCTGTAATCCCAGCACTTTGGGAGGCTGAGGCAAGTGAATTGCCTGAGCCTGCAGGTAAGACCAGCCAGGGCAACTTGGCAAGACCTCATCTCTACAATAAATAAAAAAATTAGCTGGGCATGGTAGTGCACACCTGTAGTACTAGCTACTTGGAAGGCTGAGGTGGAAGGATCGTCGGAGCCCAGCAGGTTGACGCTGGGGTGGCCATGAGAGTGCCACTGCACTCCAGCCTGGGCAGCACTCCAACTCAAAAAAAAAACAAACAAACCTGGAGTACTAGGGAGATGTCACCAGTGAAGAACTGCCGTTCTTGGAGAATGAGAAAGGCTGTCCACCTGCCGTATGCCAATGCAGTTTCTCTACATAAGTCATGTTTATTCTTATGTGAGATAATGAAAATCCTCTGGCAAGATATCTTCATACAGAAATACATTTTTCCTGAGACATGTTGTCTTACTTTAGTGCTATTAATTTGAATGGCCTTGCCTCACCACTGGAGAGGTTTGGCCTCTTCCAAACTTTATCCCTGCATCCTGGAAGCCTATTGAATGGAAGCATACACCTTGAGATTTTAGCAAAGCATTTTGAAGCATTGGCTCCATCCTTCCGCAAAGCTCTCTTGGTCCACTGTTTTTCAAGAACCTTAGCTGACGTGGATGGTTCACTTTACACAATAAATATGTTATTGAGAATGTATGATACAATTTTATGGACAGAATTTTATTTTAAGCACATAAGAGGAATTTACTGTACTAACAACCCAGTTATTTTATTTAATTAATTTATTTTTTTGTAGAGACGGACCATCACTATGTTGCCCAGGCTGGTCTCGAACTCCTGAGATCAAGTGACCCTCCCACCTCAGCCTCCAAAGATGCTGGGATTACAGGTACAAACCATTACACCTAGCTTCAACAACCTATTTGATTAATTTGCTTATAAAGTTTTTTTTTTTTTTGAGTTGGAGTCTCACTCTGTCGCCCAGACTGGAGTGCAGTGGCCACTCCCGGCCACCGCAGCCTCGACCTGCTGGGCTCCTGCGATCCTTCCACCTCAGCCTTCCCAGTAGCCAGAATTACAGGCATGCGCTACCACGCCCGGCTGATTTTTTTTTATTTATTGTAGAGATGAGGTCTCGCTGCCCAGGCGGGTCTCGAACCGGCGGGCTCAGGCAATCACTCACCTCAGCCTCCCAAAGGCGCGGGATTACAGGCTGAGCCACCGAGCCCAGCTGCTTATAAAGTTTTTTAAAAAACCACGTTTCTTTTCTCTTTATTTTTTTCTTTTTCTTTTTGGAATCAGTGTCTCATTCTGTTGTCCAGACTGCCGTACAGTGGCATGATCACGGTTCACTGCATCCTTGAACATCTGGGCTCAAGCGATTCTACTGCCTGTCTCCCAAAGTAGGTGGAACTACAGGTAAGCGCTGCTTCACCCAGCTAATTAAAAACAAAATTTTTTTTTTAGATGCAAGGTCTCACTATGTTGTCCAGGTTGGTCTTGAACTCCTGGGCTCAAGTGATTCTCATACCTTAGCCTCTCCTAAGTGCTGGGATTACAGGCATGAGCTACCACACTCAGTCAGAATCCAATACCTTTTCCATTTTGAAGAGCAGATTTTCTTGAAACAAGGCACACCCTCAGTATTCCATCTCTTCTTGCATTTGGTAAAGAATATCTGAGACTGTGTGGTCTCACCTTATTGAAACTCAGGGGTGATTAGCTCTCGTGATGTTTGACGCCTGCCTGCCTACCTCTTCTGGGCAGATTCTGCTCATTCCAGTTTCCTCCCACTTAAACAAACAGCATGTGTTGCTTGTTTCACCATCACAAGCCTGGCTCCAACCTCTGCTGCAGCTCACTTTCCTGCCCTCTCCTACTCACCCAGGCCCTCCTCAGCCTCTGCAGCTTGCCGCAGGTCCCAAGGCTCCTATTCCCAGGGTCTTGCAGAGAAGCATCTGCCGAAGCCCCACCAGACCCTGATATTTGGCTCACACAGGACAAAGTGGCAGCACTTCTAAGGAATTCAGCTTTGTCTTTCTGTCACCACATCTTAGAAGTCATGGCTGCAGTGGGCTGTGTTCTTTCATGTAGTGGAGGGTTTCTATGGACAGCAGCCTATGCAACTCATGCCCACAGTGAGCCAGCGTGCTGCAGTCCGACACTACTAAAGCACAGAACACTTGATAGCTCTTAGTTAAGCCAAGCCTCCTGTACTCTAAAAATGCCACTTTTTTTTTTTTTTGGCCAGGGTCTCACTTCATTGCCCAGGCTGAAGTGCAGTGGGACAATCACAGCTCATTGCGGTGATCCTTCTGCCTCAGGCCCCTGAGCATCTGGGACTATTATTTTTTGTAGAGGCGAGGTGTTGATATGTTGCCCAGGCCCAGGCTGATCTTGAACTCCTGAGTAAAAGCAATCCTCTGGCCTCGGCCTCCCAAAGTGCTGGGATTACAGGCATGCGTCTGGCTCATGAAAAGGTGCCACATTCAAGAGGGTGAGAAGGCCCTCCAAATTTGGGAGCCTAGGAGCAGCAGAACAAAGCATGGCCTGTACTGGCTCCGCGCATCAGTTCAGGGACCTGGCGCAGAAGGGCCATGAAGAGTTTTTATCTATGGAAAACATGGAAATCAATCCACTGCTGTACCCCCAACCCCGCTCCTCCTAAATAATCCAGTTCCTTGACATTAAATGTAGAGAAACACAACCTTATCATATGTATATTTGCCATTGGTTTGTGTGATGGGCAAGGATGTCCATGTCCTAATCCCTGGAACCTGTGAATATGTTACCTTACCTTGCAAAAGAGACATTGCAGAAATGATTAAATTGAGGACCTTGAGATGGGGAATTGAGCCTGGACTACCCAGGTGGGCCCGATGTTATCACAAAGGTCCTTAAAATTGGAAAATTTTCTTGAAGCTGTGATCTGAAGGAGACACAACTACAGAATAGAGAAAAATATTGCTGCCTTTGAAAATAAATGTTGCTTTGCTTCCTTGAGCCAAGGAGTATAGACAGCCTCTAGAAGCTGGAAAAGGCCAGGAAACAGATCCTCCCTTAGGGCCTCCAGAAAAGAGGCAGCCCCATCAACACCTTGATTTTAGCCCATTTTGGACTTCTGATCTTCAGAACTGTAGCATGAGAGTGTGTATTGTTTATGCCCTGAAATTTGTGGAAAATTGTTGGCCATCATAGGAAATGAGTACAGTTTGAAATTGCAGTTTGCTAAATTTTTTGTTTGGTTTATCTTACTTGAATGCTTCGAGAGCTTTCAATGCATTTCTCTCTCCCAGAGGTTTTCTGGAAACAAATTACTCCCTTGCCTTTGAATTTTTTTTTTTTTCTTATGCGTGTAGGCTGAGGCCTTCCTTATTCTACCCACTAAAAGGCTCTAGCAATATTATCTCAGCATATGGCCCCTGACGAGAACAATCCACCCAGGATGCTACATTTTTCTCTCTCAGTAAGGGGGGTCTAGGAGGCGTTGTACGGGGGCGGTGAACGCATTAACCAAAGACACACTCCGGGGAAGAAGAATGAAAGGAAGATGTTTTGACCAGCTTGACTGCGGCACTTCATCCCTGGAGTTGTTCCCTAGAGTCTAAATTGAGGCTGACTGAGCAGTTTTCCCTCTAAAAGCTTCAGGATGCCTGAGTGTGCTGCTCTGGAGGAAGGCCCTTGAGGAGAAGACAATAGCTAGGAAAGAATCACAGATCTCACCACTACTACTCCCCTCCCCAACAATGAAAAGTTCAGAAAACAACCAAATGTGTGCCTCACAAAAATGCCTAGTCAAGCAGTTGTTTCACTTCTGCCTGTTGAACATTTAGGTCGCCGGATGCAAATGTTAAAGCTGTGTTCAAACCCGAAAAAATAAAAATAATAAGCTGTCAGAATAATTACTAAGAACATGCAAGGATTCTACAAAGTAAACTGCAGCCTGCAAAAAAGAGAATTGCATGTTAGCTAATTGTTAATTTTAGCGATCGCAGTGGCTAATTACCGCGGTACACATTGACTATTAGCTTGACGCCCTAGCACCTGCTTTCTCCAATGAACAGATTTCTTCATCGCTAGCACAGGAGCAAAATGTGTAATTATTGGCCATCATTGGGGCGATTTTTCAGTGATTCTTTTGTGCGATGTGAATAAAGCATAATGACATATTTTATTAGAGGGCAAATAGCTGTTTGTTAATGGAAATGATTTGAAATCCAAAAAACTAGAAGCTAGGAGCATGTTTTCGGTATCAGCGTGAATTCAAATGTATTTTCTTTTAACTCTTTATAAAAGGAGCATAGAAATCAAATCTAAACTGAGTATAATATATTTAATGATATGTACAAACACAGCATTGATTAATTACCTCAAATGCTTTCAATGGTACACCATTTATTTTGTTTCAGTCATGTGTTAAATTTTAGTATTTCATATTTAAATTCTTATTTCTTGGTCCGAGAGTCTTGGTGAAGCTGGCCTGCGTCACACCTCATTTCCTAAAGAACTCTCTTTTTATTGGTGTACGTGGCACTTGCAGAGTGCTCTAAAAATCCAGCCTTCGTTGCTTTCCAGAATTAGGCATGCCAGTAGCGCCCTGAAGAGGAAAGCATGAATTAGGTTATCAACACCCTACTTACTGCCAGCCAAGGGGTGGATTGTACACTGTAAATAAGGTGCCCCAAGGACAAGACCGGAACTCTTGCAGGTTTGGAAATGACATTCTTTTTCCTTTCATGACAAAATGAGTAGATCACTACTACAGGACTCTATCAAAGAATAAAAGCAATATCTGTCTTCATTAAAGGCATATAAATGATCCGTATATGAGTGTGTGTGTGAGAGAGAGAGAGAGGGAGAGAGAGAGACAGAGAAAGAGAGAGAGGGAGAAGGAGGCCAGGCTTGGTGGCTCAGCCTGTAATCCCAGTGCTTTGGGAGGCCGAGGTGAGTGGATTGCCTGAGCCCGCGGGTTCAAGACGCGCCTGGGCAACTTGGCGAGACCTCATCTCTACAATAAATCAAAAAATTAGCTGGGCGTGGTAGCACGTGCCTGTAGTTCTAGCTACTTGGAAGGCTGAGAAGGAAGGATCACCGGAGCCCAGCAGGTCGAGGCTGCGGTGGCCTGGAGTGGCCACTGCACTCCAGTCTGGGTGACGGAGTGAGACTCCAACTCAAAAAAAAAAAAAAAAAGGAGAGAGAGAGGGAGAGACAGACAGAGGAAGAGAAAGAGAAGGTGAGGGAGACAGAGACAGAGAGAAACAGAGAGAGACAGATAAAGAATTTGACTGGAAAACAGAACTTCCATTGGCAATGATGCAACATAGGAAATAGAGTCTTACCTTTCAACTCTGTTCCTGACCCGGTTTTCAAACCACTCCCTACTTCCACTTTCTCCCTGCCCCATCTTTGTACTTTCATAATAGAATAATAGCTCTAAATTTGGTGCTAAAGTCTTCTAGGACTCTCAAATGAAAAAAAATTTGAAAGTGAATTAATAAGAAACAATACTAACATATCTCCCGTTGTTTTGATCAAGCTCAGGGGGAAAAAAACTTGTTTGAAGAGAGTATTTAATTCCACCACATATTTAGACCTTATTTGTATTTCTACCTCTGAACACTCTGTGCTGAATTCCTCCTAAGCCAAGACACAAGAAAACGCGCCTCTTGTTCTCGACAGGAAAGATTAAAGGGCTGCGCTCGAGATGTGTGTTTGCTGAGCTTTCGTCACTTCGTTCCACTCTTGGGTTCGGTTATGAAAGTTGTGTATTTTTCAAAGGTCATTGAAAGGCAACTACCTCTGTTTTCTGAACATGGAGAACTTGCTCCTAATGGCAAGGCTTATTGTTTTATTGCCATTGTTTACAAACAGGGAGAAACCCCCTTGAATGGGCACTTCCCCTTTTTTCCACAGGCTTCCCCACTATGTTAAGATGTAGATAAGTTCAGTATTCAGGTTCACTGTTTGACCCATTCAACTGGTATTGAGGTATAATTTGTGTGTTTTCCCAGTACCGTTGCACATAGAATGGGGTTCATTTCCACACGTTTGAATAAATTTATCCAGTTCAGTGAACCTGTTGTGAAGCTCAGCAAAACTCAGTAGGTGGCTTTAAAGTCCTGTAATTAGCCCATTACAGAAAATCTGTACTTCAGATTTTTGCACATTGGTTAATAAGCATAACATGCTTCATATATAAATAACATTACATTAAATGATGCAATATAAAGGAATTAAGGGCCAATGGAGTTCAACAAAATACTTGAAAGAGACCTCAAATTAGCATGTTTAATTCCAACTCAGTGCACAGGAAAAGCCTCCTGCTCTTACTGTACCAGTTCCACGCCAGCTCCCAGCAACATGGGCTATGCCCGAGGTACCCCGGCTCGCTGCCTCCCACAGCCTGCCTGTCTTCTGTCGACTCTGAGCTAGGGATGGACTTACCTTTACCTCATTGTCTTTCACTTCTGATTATGGACAAGGGGGTGAATTGAAGGGGTAGAAGAAAGATTTTTAAAAAGAAAAGAGAAAAGACTTCAACCCCATGGTGACTTCTGCGGATGATGCTTGAGCATTTCCTCCATGATTCCCAGAGGTAGAGTGGGACGGGCCAGGTTTTTCCTCTCTGCTGGCTTCACTCTCAGTCACTTCAGAATAAACTGCTGTGCAAATGTACATATGCAGGAACTTACCTTTAGGGTTTTCAATATTTTGCATTTTATTAGAAATTTTACTATCGAGCAATCCCTTCGGGTCCCTTTCCACTGTGGGAGCTTTTCTATCTTCTCAATAAATCCTGCTTTCTAAAAAAACAACAACAAAAAAAGAAATTTTACTGTCAAGTAACTCCATGTAATATTGGCTCGTTCTGGCCTATTTGAATAAGTGTTTTATTCTCTCTATGGAGTGAAGTTGTATTTCCATTTAAACAGTCCTCAAATATGGTCTAACAGTAAATGTAACTTGTTCCTATGAGTCCAAGAATAAGTACAACATGTAGAAGTTAGGCAATAGTTATATAACCAGTAATAGAAAATAGTTGGATTGTAACCCACTCTACACTAGAATGCAAGCTTCATAAAGCCAGGAGCACTGGTAGTCTTGTTTCCTTTTGAATTTCCCTCACTCAGAACAATTCATTCATTCACTCAACCATCAACTATTTAATGAGTACCTATTGCACCAGGCACAGCAGCAGACTTTGGAGATACAGTGGTAAACGTAATGCCCTTCCCAAATAAAAACAGTGACCAGTTGGCCAAAAATCAACCCTATGAAATCAATTCATCAAATGATCAATTTACTGAATCACTTACTTGTCAAATTTACATTGATTTACCAAATACATGCCTCTTTTAACTATTTATAAAATTTGCAACAGTTTGTATAGGAGTTTTTTTGTGGACCCGTTTTCATTTGCTCTTTATGGCAGCATTTGGAGGAATAGTATAATTTACTCTTCTTTTTTTTTTTTTTTTTGAGTTGGAGTCTCACTCTGTCGCCCAGACTGGAGTGCAGTGGCCACTCCCGGCCACCGCAACCTCGACTGCTGGGCTCCGGCGATCCTTCCCCCTCAGCCTTCCAAGTAGCCAGAATTACAGGCGAGCGTTACCACGTCCGGCTGATTTTTGATTTATTGTAGAGATGAGGTCTCGCCAAGTTGCCCAGGTGGGTCTTGAACCCGCAGGCTCAGGCAATCCACTCACCTCAGCCTCCCATGGTGCGGGATTACAGGCTGAGCCACCGAGCCCAGCTAATTTACTCTTCGTATGAGTACATCTTCTTTTATTTTTAATTGACAAATAATAATTGTATATATTTGTATGGTATAATGTAATTGTGTTTACATTGTGGAATGATTAGATCAAGCTAATTAACATATCCATCACCACGCACTTATCATTTTTATGTGAGAACTTTAAAAATCTAATATTTAAACAATTTTGAGAGATACAATGCATTATTATTAATTACAGTCATTATTCTGATAATAGATCACTAAAGCTTATTCCTCCCGTCTAGTTCAAAGTTTATATCTTCTGATTAATGTCTCTGCTTTCCTTCTTCACTTCCCGTCCTCAGAATCTGGTAACCACAATTTTATTCTCTATTCCTATGAACTTCATCCAAGTTCACACTTATTTTGCCTATCTTTTAACATTTTTTAAAACTTTAAACCAATCTTTTAATTTTTCTTATTGATGTTGCAAGTTTAGAGTTGTGGTAATATATAAATCAGATCAGAGGTTTTATCATTCATTTCCTGATGCCAGTTCCTCTGATCCTCTTCACTTCTTTCATGCATCTTTAAGCATGTTTGCTCTGTCATTTCAAATCTTTCAGTACACAAAAACCAGGCTTTAAAAAATCTCAACTTCTCCTTGTTAGAAAGTAAAAACTGAGCATTTCATCTTCAGCTACTTTTAACTTCTGCCATTTTCTAATTTTTTCAAATTGTAACCATGATTAATATTATTTATATAATTGTTCAGTGGCATGGTGGACTTACTTTTTGCCTCCAACAAAATTTTAAATTTCAGTATAACATATGGGATGAGATTGTTTTAACAGACTTAGAGTTTTTCCCCATCTTTCTGAATGTCACTTAAAACTTCTCTTTAAGCATGTTCACATTCTTTCGCCAATATTTCAAATGGCATATCAGCCTTGATTTCTTATTACTAATAATTAGCATCCCAAATTTCTGCATTTCATATTGCTGTAGTTGCTCTGACTCTTTCTTTAGCAAATTCATATTAATGGGAATGAATATCAGAACTGGAATATTAATCTTTTTTTTTTTTCTGAGACATGGTCTCACTCTGTCACCTAGGCTGAAGTGCAGTGGTACAATCATGGCTCACTGAAGCCTCAAACTATTGGGGCTCAAGTGAATCTCTTGCCTCAACCTCCCAAGTAGCTGGAATCATAGGAATGCACCACCATGCCTGGGTTTTTTGTTTTTTGTTTTTTGTTTTTTGTTTTTGTGGAGACAGGGTTCTCAAACATGTTAGGCTGGTCTTAGACTCCTGATCTCAAGCAATCCTCCTGCCTCGGCCTCTCAAAATTCTGGGATTACAGGCATGAGCCACAACGCCTGCCAGAATACTAATCTCTTTTTTTTAGATTAGAAAATATAGTTTATTTAGAAAGTAAATTAGAGAGAAAGAGGAGATTCACCTGCCCAAGGTAGGGGAGGGGGGCCAAAGCCAGGAAACATGGCGACAGCCATAGCTCAAAGAGCGCATGGCCACACCAGAGTATAGTAAGGAAATGGTCCGGAATACTAATCCTAAATAAAGTTTTGGTTACTGATTTCTAAATACCCTTTCCTGAATATTAAACATGTACTCAAAAGGCTAAACCTATGACCCATGGCTGCTAACAATTGAATATCTTTAAAATGATATTATGAAGACAAAATTAAATCATAAACATTCTTAGAAATCATCAAAAGCTGTTAAAACATTCTATCCAAGACAATTTGCTGTATAATTTGTAACCAGATCATCTATTCTGTTAAACTGGCACCTTGCTAGATGTGGCAAAGTGTTGTGTAGAAAATTGAATTTCAGTAAATTATTTTTAAGTGACTTAGAGCTTAAAAAACAAAACCAAACCCTGATCTCTGCCCTCATGAAGCTTACAAGCAGGGGAGAACAACATTCATTCAGGAATCACATTTGACAGGTTATGATGCCATCAGGACATATCCTGGGGGAGATGACCTCATTAGAGAGGCCAGGTCTAGAAGAGTAAAGTGAGTTAGGTGAGGCTGCAGGGAGGATAGCCACCTTCTAGGAAGAGAGAAAAGCTTGGGCAAAGCCCAGGGTTTAAAACATACTGTGTACAAAAGAAGTCCTCTACAACTGCAGAATGAATGATTGGTTGTTAGAGACAAGATCCTCTGGGCACCTCTTCATAAGACAGGGATCCTTGGAGCTAAGGGGACCTTCCACCTGCCTTGTGAAGAGTGTGCCTGGGAGGCCTGCCTGGTTATGATTAGCAGGGGACACATCAGAGTGCCATCTCACCCACCCTCTCTCCTGCCTCAGCATTTTCCTAGAAGTAAATGCTGAAGGATTACAGGAAGCTTTTGGGCAGTAGCCACAGACACTGTCAATCATCACCCACTCTTCAAAAATGAACATTTCTGGAGAAAAATATTATTAATCGGCTTCACCCAAAATAACCCCACTGAGTGTCAGCTCTCCAAGCACTTGCCTAACTCCAGGGATGTTTTCTCAGAATTTACTTCTCTGATGAGGGACTTGAGAATCTCTTTGGGTGCTGTCCAAAACACAGAGTCCAGGAACTCACCCCAAACCTATATAATCAAAATTTTAGGGCTAGGATCTGGGAAGATGAATTTTGATAATCTCCCCAGGTTATTTTGAGAACCACTAGTGTAAATGCTAAATAGATAAAACCGTAAGGGACTATTGTGGCTGGCTTTACTAGCTGGAATTTGGTCTGTTTCTTTGAGTGAATTGTTTAGTTTTATTCCCCCTCATATTGGACAATTTGTGATGGTATGAAAGACATTGCTCTTCCCTTCCTCCTCCCACCTATTATCTCCTAATATCTAGAAATCCTCTCTAGAAGCCGACTTATGGGCTCCATGGGTCAGCGTGGATTCACCTTGTGCACACCAGGGTTTGAGGGATGCTGGGCCTCAGGTGGTTCAGAGCCACAGTTCCTAGGTGGGCTGGAGGGTCACCTTCTTCACGCCTGGGCCCACCTTCCTGGTATAAGCCCATTTTTTGCTCATCTGTGCCTTTCCTCAAGGGTAAAGAGAAATGACTGTTCTTCCAACCTTTATGGGCTATTGCACCCTCCCCCTAACTGGCCTGCCTCCTTTTATACCCTAACATTCCCTCCCACACAACTCTTCACAGAATTAGGTAGACATGAGATTTTCTGGCCATTGTTTTTGGTTGAAAATGGTGGGCTTGGCTGGTCATGTCATGCATCATTGTCCACAGCTCCTGAAGTTTGGTTTGTTCTCAGTAAGCAGTTCCCAAAAAGGTAGCGCAAACACCCCTCAGTTCAGTTATGCTGTGCGAAGCTCACTAAAGAGAGAAGGCAAGGAAAACTGTGAAACTGGAGAGGAGTAAGGATTAAGAGCTCAGATTCTGGATTTAAACAATCCTGGGTCCTGATTCTGCTGTTTGCCAGAGTCATGATATAACTTGGGAAAGCTGTCCAATCTCTGGGCTCAGTTCTCTCACCAGTCATGTGTGAGGAATAATAGCGTCTTCCTCATGTGAGTGTCGTGAAGCTCAAAGGAGACCATGTTTGCAAGATCTTCAGTGCAGCTCCGACCACACAACACTCAAAAAATGTTCCTTTTCTTTTATCAATTTTTTAAAGTAAACATTTTCTACCAAATGGCCAGAATGGCAAATAAACATCCACAAGAGAGGCTAGGGCACTGGTAGAACCCAGCCATTTCTCAAGGAAGGAGACATAGCAGAAGCACAGCAGACGTTATGTGCACTGTGAAGCTTTCAGACTCTAGACAACATGAAAAGTCTGGTTCTATAAAACACAAGCATCAGAATAGATTGTAAATGTGTTCAAGTGTATATTGTGGCTATTCAATATATAGAAATTGCTTTTTAAAAATATTTAGAATTTCAAAGGAAGGAGAAATCAATATAGGAAACTGTTCTGAAGCAAGTTTGAAGCCTAGAACACTGGTACGAATGAGGAGACCATTTGGTAAGTTTCCTCTATGTACCTCCACAGCCTTCCTTCTTAAATATGCACCAAAAACTTGTTCTGACATCTTCACAGGAATCCCACCCCAGGGAAGTTCCCAGAAAGCCAAAAGAAAGCAAATTATCCTTGTTCCTTTAGGACAAGGAGTTGGCAAATCCCAGCCATTTAGAATTGCACCTCAGAGAATCATAGCTCTTTGTAGCAGCCTATAGTTATTTGATAAACACTTAAAAAATGTTTTAATCATGTTAATGCATACCCCATACAAGAGAAGATTGAGTTCCATCAATGGTACCATCTCTCCATAATCCAAGATTAGTGTAAGCTGTATTTCCTGATTGTATATGAATTGACATGTGTGGGTGTGACTTTTTTCTGATAACTGTATCTCAACCTGCCACTTATTGGATGTGTTGAGAAGAAACAAGTAGCTGAAGTGTGGTGAAGACACACACTTGACTCTTTATTTAACCAGATTTTATTGAGCACTTACTCTGTACCAGGTCCTAGATAGGCACTGAGGATACAGAGATACATAGGATGTTGGCCCCTGCCCTCATGTTGTTCACAGTCTTATAACGGAGGCAGAGTGTCTTCTGATAATTAGTATACAATGAGATAGTTACTAAAAGTAGGCCAATCCCTCAGAACGTATTCTGTTTACAGGAATAGTGCCAGAACTGTCTCAGACAGCTAAAGATAAGAAGTCTCCACCATTCTCATTGTAATTTTATCATTGATATACTGAGCCATCGTGTGCAATTGTGGAGTGCAAAAGGATACCATATTCTAAGGTGGCAACACTCACTTTATAAACATCATAGATTTGTACATTTATTCAGAAAATTTTCTGATAAGTGGGAAAAAGATGCCTTTTTCTAATAACCACAAGGCACCAAACTATTGACAGCCATGTCACAATGGCACCAGTTTTCTATCCATTAAGTACTTTTATCTTATTTAATCAAATTTAACCATGTGAGGCAGGCATCATTGTCCCCCATGCATAGAAGAAAAAACTAAGCCTTCGCAAGATATATAGCTTGTTCAGGGTCACAGAGGCCTATCTATATGATATTCGTGATTGAGGGCTGGTTGGAAAGAGCTATTCATTTACATTTTGAATTGCTTTGTGCTGCAGCCCTGATGGTAGCAAAAAATCACAGTTGAGTTGCCAACTAACTTATCTTCGATCCAGACAAATCCAAAGCACCAGAAATGTCCTGCTATCTGAAAACTTATGAGACTACTAGAAAAGCTCAATGTTGTGTTCTAGACCAGGAGTGCCTGACCCCTGGGCTATAAACCACTAACAATCTGTGGCCTGTTAGAAACTGGGCCAGACAGCAGGAGGTGAGCAGTGAGTGAACAGAGCTCCGCCTCCTGTCAAATTGGTGGCATTAGATTCTCACAGGAGCTGGAACCCTATTGTGAACTGCACGTGTTCACATGTGAGGGATCTAGGTTGCACGATCCTCATGAGAATCTAAAACCCGATGATCCTGCACCACCACCCCCCCACCCGTGGAAAAATTGTCTTCCATATAACTAATCCCTGATGCCAGAAAGGTCGGGACTGCTGTTCTAGAAAGCAGATAAAGTCATTCCTGGAAAGCATGTATTTTCTTGGTTGTTTGGAATTCTTCACAATATATGATAATGGATCACTGACTAGCATAACATTTTGCCAATTTATTCATTTAAGAAATATTTATTGTAAGCTCACAAAATGTAAGGCACTGCAATTTGTTCAGACGTGAATCTTCCTCCCAGAAAGCTTATAGTCAGAGAGGGTTGATGAGACGCACATAAATACCAGAGGCAGAAAGGTAAATTGCTTTCTTGGTTTACAAGAGAGAGGGGTTCCTTCCAAGAGAAAGCAGAGAAGGTTTCGTGAAGAAGAGAACATTTAACTTAGGGCTTGAAAGAGGAGAAAGAATTGGACAACCAGAGGTGGGGATGAGGGGAAGACTCCCAGAGAGGAGACCCATTCCCAGTGAAGGTAGGTCTGAGAGAGCAGGAATAGGCAGTTTGAGTGAACTATCAAGAAGACCTTCCCTAGAGTTTTCTGGGGTCAGGAAAAGTAAGGCTTTTTTTCTTGAGTAGACATTCAAAACAGGAAGCATCCCCTATATAGGTATTCTACTCAACTTTCGAAAAAGAAAGTTCATACCCAAGTAAATGTTACTGGTGAGAATATTATCTGATTTGATGGCAAAGATAGAAAATATCCAATGATACTGAGAATAATAGCTCAATATACAACAAATTTTCACTATCTGTGTCATCCCTTTTTTTAACTAACTATCCTTAAAGCCACCTGCTTACCTCTCAGGGTGTGATGAATATTTGTTAGATGACCAAAATAACCTGGAAAAGCTTATGAAAAGAATTATCCAAGAGAATACCATGACCAGGGTATTATTCCTGAATATCAGCAATACAGAAACACAGATAACACTTCCCTCTGTGTTTTAACATTGTTATGAGGCACTTACATATGCCTCACAAAGATGTGGATGAGATTTTGTCCTGAGTCCACCACATTCTTCTCCTTTCAAGAAGAACATTTCAGAAAGGAATAATTAGAAAGAAATGTTGTAGCTCACATTCTTTCATTTCGTGTAAATAATTTTACAAGTTAGATTTAGTTTTGCAGTCAACTACCCAGGTCTACTATAAACTATTTCAAATTTTGAAACTGTGATTCTGACTTGTTGTTTGCCTCTTTGGGGAAAAAAATCGTGAGAAATTAAAATGGCACAGAAATCAGATATTAATTCATTCTGCCCAGTGGCTATGCAATTTGTTAACGATCTTGAGCATGGTCACCAGACAAAGACAGGAATGTAATGACCTAGCACCCTCTCTGAGGCTTGGTATGAAGGGGTATAACTGACAAGACTTGTTTGTAGAGCAATGAAGGTTGGTATCATCTTGATATGTGAGAACATCACTTAATCCAGGTTAGAGTAACAGGAATTAATTGGGGTTATTTCCAATTTTGTAGAAATACAGTTTAGATTTAACAGATGAGTTTCATCAATTGATAATGGGGTGCATTCATTAACACTTTTGGTAGAGAAATTTTTGACATCCCTCGATGGTGGGAAGAAAATTAGTGGAGTAAAAAGTTATATGTGCTTGGCTCTTAGGTAAAATAAAATTAGGGTAGATTGGGATTAATTTTGTGACAAAATTCAAGAGCATTTTAAATTTAAGATATATACATTCTTGGGCTAGAAAAGTTACTTAGGGGAAAATTTTTAAAGTTTTTTGAAACTTAAGGTATAGTGGATACAGAATATGTATAATTAGAATATGTAAATAAAATATGTGAAGGACTGGAATAAGAAAAAGGATATGAAAAGAGAAACACACAGGAAATTGGCTAAAGTATTAGCATCTGGTTGGAGAACTGGTGGTCCTTGGGTTAAAGGAACTTTTAAAAACTGTTCGAATAGTACTCCTTTAAATAACCGTGTATTATCTTTAAATTCTTTTAAGTTAAAAAATAACTTTCCAAAGATTTGAGTATCACATGTTCTCACTCATAAGTGGACCTTGAACATCTATCATAATACTATAAGAAAAGGATTGACAGTGGCGGGAAACTATGGGGGGGGCAGGGAGGGGAAGAGAGGTGGGATTAACGGTAGTCAGTATCTGTCTGGGGACGGGGGCGGGGGGGGCCACTCCTTATCAACAAGGGTGCCTGAAAGATGCATATTTGTATACCTAATCCTTAACTGTACCCCACAATTTTAAAATAAAAAAAAAGAAAGAAAGAAAAGATGCATGGAACTCCCTGAAGATGACAGAAGCAATAAACCATCACACTTCAAATAAATAAATAAATAAATAACTTTCAAGGCATTAACCGAATGTTCCTAGGGTTTGTAGTGTTTGCTTTTTAATTTTTTGCTATGTACTTACCTAAACTCAATTTTTGGAAGTTGCTGGATTATGAATGATAAGTGAGTAAATAAATACACAAAACCCTACAAGAAAGCTGTTGGAGTGGGGTGGACTGAGGGAGATTAAAACAAAGTATTTCCTTGCTCTAAATTTCTTATTCATCTCTTTTTTATATTCCACATCCTAAACCTCATAGAATCTCTCTGCAGATTTCATAATTTCAGTTTTACCCAACTTATCTACCTTATAATTATGAATATATGGACATAATTAACTGAATCACTTTGAGAGAGAAAAAAATGCCCTAGGCTAATTAGATGAATCATGAATGCCTGGAAGAATGCATTTCAATAAGGTGAAAAAGTTGGGATAAAAATTTAATGAAGTTTCTAATTGACCACAGAGAATATTGATAAGCATTCATTCCATGCAGATTATTAAACTGTATTGATTTAGGATCCCAAACTCTAAACACCACTGTTGCCTCCAGAGGAGACCTGATTGCACTTACATGGCACATTCATAAAAAAACATGGTGCACTAATTGGGAGTCTCCCGCCATCTGCACACTTGCTTCCAGGCGCACATGAAATGATCAATGGGAAAGCAGGGTCAATCCAGGCAGACTGTGAGTGAAATTAAAATAATAAAATGTCTAAACATTTAACTGCAAATAGGAAATCTTTATACCCACCCACACCCTATTCTGTAGCATAAAGCTAAGGCACAATTATTCATATACCTCAAGTAATTTGCAGGCTCCATACAAAATCTCATTTAAAATAAGAAATTGCTATTTCTGCACATTTATTCTACCAAATGCCAGCTAATTGCTGCAATGGCCATTATAAAGAATAATTTTCGCTTAGTGAAAAAAAAAAAGGAATGAAGAGAACATTTTCTGGTTTTGTTCCACAGCGAAGGCTCTATTCAGTGAATACTGAATGCACAGCGTTTCACTGCTACATTTATTATGCTGAGAGGTCAAGTATTACACAGCATCTTGTATTACGCTTTGCATGCTAAGTATTTCACTTCACAAATTGACCCTCCGGTGTACTTACTACATAATGCTTTAAAAACCCAGCTAAAACGCAGGACAATTAGCAATACTTTCACTCCCAGTTAACAATGGGAACACCAATGTAGGTGATTGCATTTACAGTGTAGCTTTCTTCACAAAACATTTTTGACACATTAAGGTACTTCGGAATTGTGCAGTACCAGTCCTCTCTTGTGAATGGCTTTCCAGCATTTGCAGAGAGAAACAGTTACTGTATGTTAGAGCTTAATTGAAAAGAATTCAGCCACGGCCTATGAAGCACCAATTAGGGTGATATTATATCATAAAAAGCTGTAATATCCATTTTCAGACTTGTGCATCAGCCAATACAAAGTAGGACACAATTAAAAAGGTATACAGTTTAAACTCTTGAAACTGTTAAATTTAATTAGGAGTTCAGTACGAGGAAAAAAAAATAGTGAGGGGGGCTGGCAGTGGCAGAGAAAAGGAAGTTCTCTGCAGGGCTAGAAGATCAGTGGGCACTAGCAGCCCAGAGGGACCACATAAATTGGTTCTTCCTTAAACCTCCTTTAGTTCATGTAAACGTGGGGTGTTTGCTTTGCCCAGTGACTAGTTTCTGGGGTCAAATGAATATTCATGCTAGTCAGAAATTGCTGCTTTCCAGTAATTCTGGTGTCTGCTGACATCTGGGAGGGGGAGAGGGCAGAACTTCTCTGGACCAGGGAAGAGGGAGCATGGTACTGAGATTCTCTTGCCCACACAGTTCAAACACAATTAAGAGGGAGTTAGCTGCGTTACTTTTCATAAAGAAAGACACAGATAATTGTGAAATAAGATGGATGTGGCCAGATTGGTGTAAGTGTCTTTTCAGGCTTGGCTTAGAATATAATATTTAAATATTGGAACCTGCATGAAATCCCACTTTGAGGTGACAGCCGGCAGGTAATTATCAGTAAAACAACATTATCTAAGTTCTCGTGCATAGCATGTTTGACTGACTGGAGTGCTTCTCCTTACAAATCCTGCTAATATCCATTTCAATCTGCTTTAATATGTTCACAAGTTGGGGCTTATTTTGAATTCCACTGGGTAAATGAGGACAGCACACTCTGAATTTAATACTATACACATTCCTTTCATTTATAAAAGGTTTCCAGAGCATGTTTAAAGGAAGCTACTAACCCAGAATACCCCCCAAAAAAATCTTCACTATAACTAGAATGAAAATAAAAAGAAACTCACTTATCTGTTTTATTTATTCCATTTGAAGACATACAATGGATCTATAAAAATCATCTGTGTTATGTTGGAAAAAGAAACCGTTATTTTAATAATTTACCAGCAATAATAAAATTTTCTCAGGGGATTTTTAAAAAACACTGTGTTTGAAAAATACAGTTACAAAAGTTCTCATTTCTGATTTAAGAAAGTCTCTCTTCAGTCCACAAGTTTACTCCAGGCCTTTTTAAATTTCCACTTCTTTCCTATCCAGCAAGGAAATAGAACTGGGGTGATAGTTTATTGGTGAGATAACTTTGAGTTTTAGATGACATAAAATAAAATGTTCCATATCCCCTTCTTTATAGACCAACTCTTCGTGACCTTTAAAATACCAGCAAACAAAGAGGTATCTCATTGAAGATCCTAGGATGCTCCTCTCTCAAACCCACTGTCAGTGTCAGATAATTCAGAAGACAAAGTAGTTACTTTGGCACAACATCTGAAATTCACCCTTGGTTTTCAATACCTTAAATTAATTTAAGAAATTAATAAAATAGTGAGATCTGCAGTAGGGTTGTATTAAATTGTAAAGACTGTTTCAGTTTCATTGGTTGAACATGAAACAAGAGGCATATTTATACTGGGAGAATCTGCCTTTGAAAACCGGGTCAGTTAGCAGACTCCAAGGTGGTAGTGGCATGACGATGTTTTTTTCTTTTAAGGAAAATGGAGCCCAAATGATGAATGTGATTAACATAAGAGGGATTTCAAGGGATATGAACGTGAAAGGTTTTAGATAATGCTCAAGCAGTTACACACTGAACAATTAAGATTCTAGATCTTTCTATCCAACCTCTTTTCTGATTATGATCCACCTTCTAAAATGAACAAGATGGGGGAGTTTTCGTTTGCAGGTTTTTAAAACAATTCAGTAACTTGTGGTATTGATTCTTCCAAGGTGACAAGAAATGTTGCAAATGTTTTCCTAAGTTCATTTCTGACTAACAGTATTTCTGGACTTCTCACTCTATGAGGGAACTGAGAGAATTAATTAGCCCATGTGGTCTGTAACTGATTTGATGATGAAAATTGCTGCTGAGGTGCCAAAGATCTATTTGTATTCTTTTTTGGTAGGAAGATAAATGTCTCTTCTTCCACCAAAAAGATACCAAGTGACTTAGGTATCAATATCCTACTTTTCCCTCCATTGTCGTGTTTTACCTTCTTTTTCTAGAACTAGTAGGAAAAAAACTAAAATATATATATATATTTTCACTATATCATACTGCTGAAGAAATACAGTCATCTCTCCTTATCCTGTTTGGTGTTCTAAGGTTTCAGTTACCCCTGGCCAACCGTGGTCTGAAAGTATTAAATGAAAAATTCCAGAAATAAACAATTCACACATTTTAAATTTCTAATTGTTCTGGGTGGTGTGATGGATTCTTGTGCTGCCCTGGTCTGTCCTGTCCGGGATATAAATCATCCCTTTGTTCAGTTTATAAGCTACCTGTTTGTTAGTCACTTACTAGTCAATCAATTTAGTTATCAGATAAAAAAACAAACAAAAACATATACAGGGTTTAGTCCCAGCTGTGGTTTAAGGCCTGTCCTGGCAGTCTTAGAACATATCCCCTGTGGATAAGGGGGGACTACTGTAATCAAATTTTCATTCACTGTAAATACCCAGGGGTCACCTATTATTATGCAATCCTCTCCAACAAGAAAATGCAAATGGTAAGGTGGACCAGGTGTAAGACTACTAGTGGTGAAGGTGGGGGTGAGGACCCTGGTGAACTAGACAATGCTGCTACTTGGCTCCAGGGATCTGGGTTGCAGAAATGTGATTTTAGAGTTGTAAGATTCTCCAGTTTTTTCAAGAGAAGCCAGAAGTAAGTGTGTGGTGTGTGTGTGTGTGTGTCCTTATTTTTTAAACGTTGTGATCAAAATAAAAACACATCTATGGTCCAGGTTTGGCTCACAGATCTAAAAATCCCTGATCTGAAATCATCATCTTTCTAAGTGTCTTTACTTTTCCTTCCTGATATTAATGGATTGTCATCTTATCAGTGTGATGTGGCTTATATTTTAACAGGCATTTGACTTGTAACTATGGTATGGAGCAATACTGAGCAGGCAAGACAGATATTCCTTTTGGTATATGTATTTCCTTAGCCACCTGAATTTAGACCATATGGCCAGAAGTTCCTGTCTCAGGACACGAGAGCAACTTTATGATATTCACTAATCATTTTAATGCTATTGGTTAATATTTATTGACCTGTAACTTGATGTCTGACTTTGGATACATGTTTTAATATATTTTGTCAGATATAAGCCTCACAACCATCTTGTCAGAATGAGTTAGATGATGCTGGAGTAATCACCTCACAATCTCCATGACTTAACACAACCGAAGTTTATTTCTTACTCTTTCTAAGTGACAAGCATGGGTCATCAGGGTGGCTCTACTTATCTTTATCACTCAAAAATCCAGGCTGAAAGTTTTAACTCAACAAGTGCATTCTGTCGTCACTAAAGAAGGCAAGGCAAAACACATTCTGGCTCCTAAAGCTTCTCTTCAAGAGAAACACATACAAAGGGGGACCCCAAAAAACCTGGAATTATTTAATGGAGGGCAGGCCCCTTGTAGTACAGGCTTCCCTCACTGGGTAAGTGTTGTAGGAGCCCATAGACATCAGTGTACCAGCTAGCATTGCTGTGAGAGACTATGTTTGGCTTCAGTGATTTTTTTTTTTTTTTTGAGATTCTTTCAATGCATTTGCCCATTTCATGATGGGTGATTTACACGAACAAACTGCCTTCACTACTCTGAGTGTTCAGTGTTTTTTGAGTGACCCATAAGCCCTATCTCTTCTGTATTAATTGGATCTCACTCCAGGTGACTTTCTTTCTTTCTTTCTTTTTTTTTTTTTTTTTTGTGTCCTCAGATGAAAAAAGGTCCTCAAAGGACCAGTGTGGAAGAGGTGAAACAAAAAATGGCAGAAGCACTAAAGGCATTAGAATTGATGAGCTCAAAAACTGTTTTGAACAGTGGAAAAAGCATCTCAATAGGTGTACTGCATCAGGTGGAGAGTACTTTGAGGGTGACTGAAATGTAATCGTGTAAGAATAAATACACAATGTTTTATAAGTAAATTCCAGGGTTTGGGGGTCCGGACCAGAGTGTAACTTCTGTTTACACTCGTCAACCTTAATATTTACTTAAAAGAACAAATGCCTGAAAATATCATTGTGAAGTAGAAGGGAAAGAAGAACAGTTAGAAGACTTGGGCTTTATCAAATATCAGAAGATCTCATAAAGGCTCTAAGAACAAATCAGGTATTTGCAGAGGAATAGACAGTAGATCCCAAAATATATGAGAATTTAACACATGATGAAAATGATGATCCAATTCAGTGGGAAAGGTGGATTGTTTTTATATGGTATAGAAAAATCAACTTGAACTTATATACAAAACTTCAGATAAGTTAAAGACTTAGCCAAAAAAAGAATAGAAATTCTTCAAGAATGTACATATATGAGGAACTCTCCATAACTAAGGGAATAAACCCAGAAGCTATAAAGAAAAGATGTATAAATTTAGTTATATTAAAATATAGATACTTCAAGTTACCAAAAAAGACAAAAAAAGTTTAAAATATTGTAACACAGATGGAAAACACAAGATTAATAGATGAGCTCTTTCAACATAAACCCAAAATAAAAAGAAAATAGTCAACTTACAGAGGAGCAAAACCAGATGGCTTACAAATTTGTGAAAAGACATTTAAACTCACTAGTGGGTTAGGGAAAGAGAAAATAAAGTAACAAAAATGTTTAAGCCTGTCAGTCTGGCAAAAATAAAAGGGTGATAATATCCGTTTGGTCTGGAGATAGACGGAAAAGATGCTCTCATTATTGCTGGTGGAAATGAAAATTGTTACAATCCTTTTTGGAAAGCAATAGGGGAACCCTGATTAAAATTAGATAGCCATATCCTTTTGACTCAAAATTCAGACTTCTGGAAATCTGTCTCATAAAAATAAAAGACCCAGGACATAGATACATGCGCAAGGTTGTTAATCACAGCACTGCTCAATGTAGCAGATAAATGTAAACAAAGTAAATCATGGTACATCCACAACATAGAAATAAAAATGAAGTAGAACTGGAGAAGTTGACTTAGAGGGATGCTCCTGAGGTATTTCCTCTTGAAAATGAAAAATGTGGGAAAGGGGTATAGGTATATAATATGCTCCTGTTTATTTTTTAGTGGACCCCAAACACCTATGAATGGAAATGTATAGAGATTTTATGTGCATATATGATTTTATAGAATTTTGTGAGCATGAATTAAAAATATGCAAAGATACGTGCTAATTTTTTTCTTGAGCTGCAGTCTCACTCTGTCACCCAGCCTGGAGTGCAGTGACACACTCATGGCCACTGCAGCCTCGATCTGCTGGGCTCAGGCTATCCTTCTGCCTCAGCTTTCCAAGTAGCTGGAACTACAGATGCACACCACCATGCCCGGATATATATATATTTTTTTAATTGTAGAGACGAGGTTTCACCAAGTTGCTCAGGCTGATCTCAAACTCCTGGACTCAGGCAATAGTCTTGCCTCGGCCTCCCAAAGTGTTGGGATTACAGGCTTGAGCCACCGCACCCGGCTGATACATGCTAATTTTATAGCCTCGGTGATGGCAGTGGTGGAAGAAGCAGGGAAGGAGTTGAGGAGGGAGGGGTTTTGCCAAAAAGAAAAAGAGAAAATATAGTTTGCACAGAAAACTCCAACATCTATGCTATAATCCCATTTATTCATTCATGTAAAGGTCACATGACTATGATTTGGGCTTTAGATTGAGGGAGGCCAATCACGTATCCCATCAAACACTAAGAAGGACTTAAACTGTGACTACCTAATGGCAGGTGCTTCCCAGAGGTCAATGGTATCCACTTATGCAGGCAAAGCTTCTCAGTGTTCGTGAACATGAACCAATTTGGCTGTGTATTTGTTAGATCTCCAAAGTTTATGGATCTACAATCTACCAGACCCACTCTATCCCTACTCTTCAGGATCTTGTCAGAGAAAATAATAAAAACTCCCCTTTATGGCTGGGCACAGTCGCTCATGCCTGTAATCCCAGCACTTTAGGAGGCAGAGGCAAGAGGATTGCCTGAGTCCAAGAGTTTGGGACAAGCCTGGACAACTTGGCAAGACCTCGTCTCTATAATACATCAAAAACTTAACAAGGTGTGGTGGTACATGCCTGTGGTTCCAGCTACTTGAAAGGCTGAGATGGAAGAATCACCTGAGCCCAGCAGGTCGAGGCTGCAGTAGTCACTGCACTCCAATCTGGGCAACAGAGTGAGACTCCAACTGGAAAAAAAACAACAAAAAAAAAAAACCCAGCTGGCTAAGCACTATGCCAACTGCTTCAGTGTCCAAATAGGAGAATGACTTCATCACAGTTGTGTTAGCTAGTGATTTTAATAATGATAATTTAGCTTGGGTTTACTTCTAATTGATAGACTGGTAACCCTATCTGGACAAACGATTGTAGTGGGAGCTAAAGTACGTTTTGTGCTGGACTTTCTATAAGAATGCACCCATTTGTTTTGCAGCAAAGTGGGTTGGAGGAAGCTGTTGAACCTGGTTGCAGCCTGAATGTTTTAAATAATAGTAGTCTTGCTATAGTTTCTAAGGAATTGCTTTTCTTTAATCATGGGCTTTACCACCCCTGAAAGCCTTTTTCAACCTCTTCACCTACATTGTAAGCACAGGGATCTTAACAATGAAGAAAGTCATTTTCAAAAGTTTGATGCATTAATCCTTAGTGCAAGTAGCTGGGAGTCTCTCAGCTAACAACCTGGTTATCTCTTGGTTGACTCTCAAGACTGCCAAACATTCCAAAGTAGTGCAGAAGCCAGGAGAGGAGCTCATAGATTTCTGATTCCCATCTCTTAGCCCTTATTATGGATCTAAACTTCCAGCTCTGTCAAGCTGGGACAGAGAGGGTATGTGACTGAGTCTGGTGCCAGCCCTGCAGTTCACACCCAATGACTTGAGGCAAGTCACTCTCACTCTCCACAGCCCAGTGTTCTCATGCATTCTCCAACATATGATCTCAGAGAACCCTGTCCTTTTGCTTAATAGCACTTATAAAAATTTGTAATTATATGCTTATGTGTATGATAGTTTGTTTAATTGTCTCCTTCACTAAAGCATAATCTCTTTACAGACAGGGAGAATATACTGTAACCCCCAACACCTAACATAGTGAATAGTAAGTACTCAAACCCAATAAAGTGTACTGATTTTAAGTAAATGTATAAAATGAGAAAAATGGTTTCAAAGTATCCCACCAGCTCCAACAGTATGTAATTAACTGAATGCAAGAGGCTTTAATGCTTAAAATTAGACCATAATTTTGTCCCTTTGCCCAAACGTCATCCAGTCAATTAAATGCCTGAGTGAGGGTAGCTAGTCTACATAGTTACTCTGAAAAAACTGGTATCACTCATAGTCCCTGCTGAAGTTTGAGTGTGGTTTGTTTGGCCCCACAAAGTCTCATAGTGAAATTTGATCCCCATTGTTGGAGGAGAGACCTGATGGGAGGTGTTTGGGTCAAGGGGGAGAATTCTTCATGAATGCCTTAGTGCCATCCTCATGTTAAAGAGTGAGTTCTTCCTTATACTAGTTCCTGCAAAAGTTCCCTCTGAGAGCTGACTGTTTATTTTTTTTCCTCTTTTAATTGTTATTTAAAATTGTAGGGTACAATTCAGGGCTAGGTATACAAATATTCACCATGCAGGTACCCTTATCGATGAGGTGTGTCCCCACTTCCCCAAGCAGATATAGACTGTCAATCCCACCTCCCCATCTCCCTATCCCCCTGCCTGCAGTTTCCTCCCACTTTCATTCCTTTTCTTATAGTAATACAGTCGTTGTTCAAGGTCCACTTGTGAGTGAGAACATGTGATACTCAGCTCTTTGTTTCTGTGAGAGATCACTCAGTATTATAAACTCTAAGTCCATCCAGGTTGCTGTGGAGTTCATGATTGTGTTCTTCTTTATGGCTGTGTAGTATTCCATCGTGTATATGTACCACATTTTTTTATCCAGTCCTCTTTTGATGGGTAGCATGGTTGGTTCCATGTTCTTGTTATTGTGAACAATACTACGTTAAACATACATGTGCAAGTATCTTTTTTATAGAGTGACTTGAATTCTTCCAGGTATTGTTTAAAAAGGTCTGGCACCTTCCCCCTTTCTCTTGTTTCCTCAAGATCATGTTGGTGTGTGATCTCTACTTGGTGGCTCCCCTTCAACTTCTGCCATGGGTGGAAGTAGCCTGAGGCCCTCGCCAGAAGCAGATGGTGGAATCATGCTTCTTGTGCAGCCTGTAAAACTGAGCCAAATAAACCCTTTTTCTTTATAAATTACTCAGTCTCAGATATTCTTTTATAAGGAATACCCAGAAAACTGGAATTATCTTTTGGAGGGCGGGTCCCTTGTAGTACAGGCTTCCCCCACTAAGAACGTGCTCTAGGAACCCATTGGCATCAGTGTACCAACTAGTGTTGTTGTGAGAAACTGAGTTTAGCTTCAGTGAATTTTTTTGGAGAGTCTTTCAACACATTTGCCCATTTCATGGTGGTCGATTTACATGTGCACCTGCCCACGCCAGGCTGAATGTTCAGCAGTTTTTGACCACATATGTCACGACCCTCATGTCCCACCTCCCTATTCACCTGCTCTCATCTCAAACGATTTTTTGTTGTTGTTGTTGTTTCCCCAGACAAAAAAAATCCTCAAAGGAAAATGCTTTGCTGATATGGAAGAGTGAAACAAAAATCAGCAGAAGCACTAAAAGGCATCAAAATTGATCAATTCAAAAACTATTTTGAGCAGTGGAAAAAGCCTCTCAATAGGTGTATTGCATCAAAAGGAAAGTACCCTGAAAGTGATTGAAGTTTAAACATGTAAAAACAAATACACAATTTTTGATAAATTCTGGGGTTTTTGGGGTCTCCCCTTGTACAACACAAATGGACTAAGGTGGTCCCATATATCTAAAGGGGTCAGCAAGGTGCTATTTCACCCATAGCATTGACTCTTAGAAGAACTATAATTCCTCCAAGGAAGATATTTGTTGTGTATTCTACAATATTTTTAATCTGCTTTGGTATGCTGTTGGCAGATCTTGAAATTCTAATCTTAATTGAAAGATGAAAAGAAGAGGACTTAGAATTGTATAGTCTAGTGGTTTTCAAAGTATATTTTTGTAGTAAAACCCTATTTCTCAAAAAGAAATTTTATATAGAAGCTTACTATTTCTATATCTAAATATATACCTATATAAATAGATACAAATTGGAGGGAGGGAAGAAAAAAGGGAAAGAAGGAGGAAGGGAAGGAAGGGAGGGAGGAAAGGAGGGAGGAAAGAAGGAAGAAAGGAAGAAGAGATCTGCCCTGTTTGAAGTGAGAAAGGGAATTACAGAGCCCTCTCCCTCAGACTTTGCCTCAACCTCCCCACGGGGCTCCTGCTCCACCACCTTCCACCATCTTCCCTGCCTCCTCCACCCACAGTGGCCTGTCATGCACCATTGAGACCAGTAGTCTACAAATAGGTTGAAAGCCACCAGTTTGAATGACTATCTCCTTTTAACAAAAGGGAACTAAGACTTGATGACTGACTCATATTCTTTTTTTTTTTAGATTGGAAAATATAGTTTATTTAGAAAGTAAGTTAGAGAGAGCCAGGGGGGACACTTACCTCCCCAAGATAGGGGACAAGGCTGAAGCTTAGGAACACATGGCCTGGTCAGTGCTTAACAAAAACAATGTTTTGTTGTTGTTTTTTTTTTTTACAGCTAGGTTCTCATTTTGTTGCCCAGGCTGAAATGCAGTAGCATGATCACAATTCACCATAGTCCTGACCTTCTAGGCCCAGGCAATACTTCCACTTCAGTTTCCCAAATTGCTGGGACTACAGACATTTGCCACCATGCCTAGCTAATTTTTTAAAAAAATTTTGAAGACATAAAGTCTTGCTGTGTTGCTCATGTCTGTCTTGAACTCCTGGGTTCAAGGAATCCTCCTGTTTCAACCTCCCAAAGTGCTAGGTTTACAGGCATGAACCACCATGCCTGGCCATATTCTTTTTTAGTATTCCAAATCCTTACTGCAAACGTAACCTCTCTTCTTTTTGTTTCTTATTAGTAGATTACTCTGTACAGCCTTCCCTCAAAGTAATTTTATATAAATCAGATTATCAGCGTTCAATATTCTTTTCTTAAAGTCAAACCATCATAATTTAACTTTACTCATATAATTTTATTTCAACAAAATAACTTTTTGAAATACATAAAGATTTCATAAGCACTGATTTCTTGTTACAAGAAATAGAAAATTTATTTTTAAAAATTAATCTTCATAATCACATTTAAATTTTACTCATATTTATTATGAAGACACAGAAGTGAATTAAAATAGGATATCATTACACATTGTCAAATGAAACAAAGACCTACTTATCCAAATAAAGAAGATGTAGATGTGATTACTTAATATAAAACAAAAGCTGCATCTACCAAAGAGCAGACGTGTCGTTATTGATCTGGAATTGGCACGATGACAAGCTACACTGCAGTTCTTCCTCTTCCCAATTAAGGTGTCTCTCCTTGAACTGATTGAAAGCTGTTTGATAAGTATACTTTTTTTCAAGTTGGTGTGCTCAGTTGGGGGTCTTTTTATTAAACTGAAATTCCATCATTAGCTTTGACTAGCACCAGCTGCTGTATAAATTCTGTGTTGATGTAGACCTCCACTGGTGTTCCAAATATTGCAGGTGGAGTTCTGACTCCAAAGTCCTCAATCATGCAGTATGAATAATTAACATCTGATAAATGCAGAATAGAAAGGACTCTTATTAGAAGACGTGGCATTGGGATCGCAATTTCACTGTAACTCCTCAGAACAATGAACCAAATAGGTCTTTAGTCATAAAAAGAAAAAGAGTTCCTAAATCTCTTTATTTCCTAATTTTTCCATCTACCTGATTAGAAACATGAAAGTTAGGATGCAGATGAAATGTTTTAGTCTATAACAAAGTGTAAGACAGACTCCAAGTTTCAGCACATTCTAACTAATGTTTACCTGAATGTTTTAATTCCAGGTAACTTCAAGGCATTTGGTGCTCATGCCCACCGTGATTTTTCTCCCTTCAAAATAGTTCACAGTTCGTCACTTTAACACAAAAGAGAAACTTTCCTATTCATGTATCTAATATTATTTCTATGAGCTATATGGTAAGAAAAATACAGTACAAAACAGTTATAAGGAAATTTCCTTATAATGTCAAACATAAAAATTACAGGTAGGACATATTATTTTTACCATTTTCTCTTTGTGTAGGAGGGGTACCAAGTAGGATTTTTCCTAAATGTATTTGGTATATTTCAGGAGATATATTGTTTAAAGTGATAAACTTGAACCCATGACATAATGAAATACATGAAGATAAAACATGCCATGAAAGTAGAGTGATTAAAAGCAGAACATTCTGGAGATCAACTTCCGAGCCTCAGATTTTTTCATCCACAGAATGAAGATAATATTAGTATCAGGCTCATGGAGTTACTTCAAGCCTTGAGATAATGCACAGCACAGTGTATGTATTTTCTATTTCTGTGTAGCAGATTACCACACACTTACTGGCTTAACACAACAGCCATTTATTATCTCACAGTTTCTGTAGGTCGGAGCATGGCTTATATGGGTCCTCTTCTTTAAGGTGTCACAAGGCTGCACTCAGAATGTCACCTGGGCTGTGTTCTCATTTGAGGCTTGACTGGGAAAGGAATCCCATTCACGCTTACTCAGGTTTTTTGGCAGAATTCATTTTCTTGTGGCTCTCAGACCGAGGAACCAGTTTTCTTTCTGGCTGGTGGCTGGAGTCTGCCCAAGTTTCATCACCATGTGGGCTTCCTCAAAAAACTGCTTACTTCATCAAGCCAACAGAGGGAGTCTCTAGAGTGAGTCCTTTAGCAAGACAGTATTATATTATGTAACACAATCACAGGAAAGGCATCCTTCACTTGTACCTTATTCTATTGGTTAGAAGCAGGTCATAGGTCCTGCCCACAATCAAGGGTGAACACACAGAAGTAAGGATCACTGGGGGTCTACAGTTTGTGTGCCACATACATTAAATAAATGAATAAATTAATGAGCGAGTGAATAAATGAACTTGGGTATGAATGTAAGTCATAGATGCTTTGGACAACAGAAAATGAGAAATTGTTAAATATCAGGATAAACAGGTGGACAGTAGGCTCTGAAGACAACTGCCAAGTTGTAGTCATAACACAAGTGTTCAACCTTTGTGAAAAAATGTGTTGAATAGTTATAGGGCCTGGCTTGAGGCCCAGAGAATATCAGAGCAAAATCTCAAGGATGATGGGGAATGGAACCTTAAATGAATAATAGGATCTTTAGTTCCATTTTAAAGTGATAGTTTTCTTACAATTGAAGCAAAAGGAGAAGTTAGAAATAAAGTAAAATGGTCAAATATAGTTATAAAAATCTTTAACTTCTTAGCAATTGATATTACTAATTAAAAAAATTCACCACAAATGGAAACTAGAGTCATCATCTCCAAGCATATGAAAATTTATTCAAACATACATATGAACACTAACAATACTCCCAATGGGTAGGTGGGCAAAGGATATCATCATATGATTCATGCACAGGAAATAAGAATAGTGAAATAAATTTGAAAAGCAGTTTAAGTCTAATATGGATAGGGCAGAAGTCTTACAAACAAAACAATTTTGAGTATCAATTCAATACATTTTCTTTTACTAGCTAATTAAGATGGAAGAGTAAACTGTAAAATAAATTGCATTAGTATTATTTACTAAACACCTGGCATAATTTGTCACTCACCCTGGCCAGATGGATGGATATTTGGTAATAATTAGATCTCAGTTAGCCAATGATAAGAGAGAGTTAATATGGATGACTGCAGTCCAAGATAATCTTTTCAGATCACAGGTTCATAACATGAAGCTGATACAGGAAAACGCGATTTAGAATTCTTTCCATTTTATTTTTACTATTTTAATAGAAACATTAAAACAGAGATAGAAGCCTGGAAGGCCAAGAAATGTAGGCAAATGAGATGAATGTTCCACAAGAAAAGAATTTGCCCAAGAATTAAGTTAGAACGGCTATTTTAACATTCTTGATGACAGCATCTTGGCTTCTGACGAACTTCTTTGTCGCTGCATCACGGAGTGCAACAGGGCCATATGGACTGTTCCTGGGCTTGGCATACAAGCAGCGACACAGGTGGGTGTTCACTTTTCCCACTCCCTGTGGCCTGTTCTGGGTAGACAGAGAATATCAGTTTTGATGCCAGTGATAATATGCCCAATATGCTTGTCCACATGTGTCATCATATCTCTTCAGGAGTGAGTTACAGCATGTATGTTGTCATGGCCAGGGATGAAAGGGACAATTACATTAATAAATAGTAAGCACCCACTAAATATTTGTTATGGTTCTTTCATGTTATTTTTACCCTCAGTGTGAATGTGGCAGACAAGGATGGGTTTGTTCCTGGAATCTAGATGGGCTTTCTTGTGGTATCAGGAAGGACAGGCATGCATGGACAGCTGCAACAGAGGTAGCAGGAGAAGGCCCTGCCAGAGGAGCACAGCACCTGAATAGGATGATGACGGATGGCAGCAGATGGTGTCTAGAAGGTCTGACAGCCACGGTCAACTCCAAACACAACTCCAGGCTGACTCACTGCCTGAGATCTGGTAAGCTCTTCAAGCCAGCATCATCCTCTCCTCCCAACCCCGATTAAGAGCAGGATTTGTCTGAGACCTGAGACAGAACTAGTGGACAGGAAGATGATATAGCAAAGGAGAGTTAAGTGGGAATTGAGGGCGGAGGTTACAGTACCTTTCTGAAAGTAGCCATTTCTTATTATGCTCTGGAAGAGAAGAGGAAATAGGTTGTGGCAGAGACCTTCAGAGGGAATGAGCAGACCACACATTTATTCTCTGAATTTGTCCAGGTGAAGGCTGGATGTCCCAGCTGATCCCCACTGGTCTTTTCTTCTCCTTGGTCTAAGTAATAAATGTACTTTGGTCCTCATCCTTTCTTTTTTTCTTTTAAAGATGTGGGGTACAATTCATGGTTCAGTACATAAGTGGTCATCATATAGGTAGTGTGGAAAACAGTGTGGCAATTCCTAAAAGATCTAAAAATCAACCTTCCATGTGACACAGCAATCCCCCTTCTGGAAATACCAGAGGAACTCAAATCACACTATAAAAAAGATACATGCACATGCACGTTTATTGCAGCATTATTCACAATAGCAAAAACCTGGTCCTTATCCTTTTAATGTGATTACCCTAGACTCATCTGGATGTCCAGAATAGTTCTTGTCTGCATTTGATGAAGCTTCACAACAGCATGTCTCCTTTAGACTGTAAACTTTTGGACCACAGGGATCAGATCTGTGTAGTTCTCTGGACAGTATAAAACACTATAAACAATTAGATGATTGATGTTTTTAAGATGAAGATGCTACTTTTAAGATGCTACTTATAAATGTAAAAAATGAATGAGATTCATAAAGATAGTCTTTCATGTCATAATATTCATGGAACCTGAAATGTTAGTATTCTGCTGGTGAGAAAACAGCAGTATCATTTCCAATTCTTAAGGTGAAACTAGCTTTCATATTCCCCTAAAATGCTTACAGATGAATTCCCACTTCTAGAAGCCTTACATGGGGAAATAATCAACAATGTGAGCAAAGATGTATTCGTAAACACATGAGCACCTCGATGCTTAATTATGGAAAATGGCCAAGTGAAGCTTCGCACATCTGTAAGATGGAATGTCTGGCAGTTTTCAAAATCAGAGTTAATAACTTTAACAGGAAAATACTTATGTTACAATAGCATGTGTAAAAAAGGACATATATACAGTATCACCAAATTATATTTTTAATTTTTATTATTTTTTAATGATTAATTGAAGATTTATTTAAGTAAGATTACATATAGTCATTATTGCCAGACTTAATATGAGATGTTAACTGTTCAATCCAACTTCCCTTCTCTGGTAAGTTTTTCTTTCTTATCCCTGTCAGTTTTGCAAACCTAATACCAGAAGAAAAGGGGCCCAATTCCAACAAGACTCCTAGGAGTGAGTTATTGAGAGCGGGTCTGAAATTGGGATAGACATTTGCTGATCTTGCAAAGGTCCAATGAAGCAAGGAAGGATCTTCGATGAGCCCTCCACGGTTAGGATCGTTGTACTGAAGCAGGTACTCCGGTTTAAGTCGGGATCTTATGCCCAACCACACGGCTTGCACCTGTCGCGTTTCTGCAGATATGTTGTATTCGGCTGGGTTGAGGGTCGAGGTCAGAGTGGCCAGGCGCAACAGAGTATACGAACATCTTGGCGCCCAGTGCACAACTGCCAGTTATAGTTTTTTTAAAGCATAGGAAACTTGGAAAGAAATACACCAAAATGCTAAAAATAAAAGGGGGTTGGTGTAAATGATGGCAGAGAAATGGCGTAGAGGTGAGCAATGAGGAAACGAGATGTGTGAAACAGAACAAAGGAGAGGAAAACTATCATTTTTTGACTACTATTGCAAGCCATGAACTAAGCATTAAATCCCATTCATAATCCTTTTAGGGCAAGCCCCTCGGGTTCCCTCCTGCTGTTGGAGCTTTTCTGTCCTCTCAATAAATCATGCTTTCTCAAAAACTAAAAAAATTCTTTTAAATAATTGGTGATAAATATTGGTACAAGGCTACAGGGAGAAGAGAGTTACTTTCCACAGTGAACAGAAGCCTCCCATCTTGGCTTGGTGAAAGAGATGGAATGCCAGTGTACTTGAGGGAAGTCTGAGTGAGGCATGAGATAACTCGATGTGGCTAGGAGCCCATCTTCTCTGCTGAGCAGTCAAATGTGACAGTGAAAATGGGAATGAGAATTTGTAAAAATGACTTATTGTAGGCATTGGGAGCATGTATGGGAAGAGCAGACAGGCACGACATTAGACTAGTCTCCACTAGTTGCTAAACCTAGATGCCCATCCAGACTTGCATGGGTAATTTTCCAAAACAGCAAGTGTGCAGCCGAGAAGGCACAGGGCCAAAGTGTACATATCAGGTTATAGATAAGAACAAAATGAGACACGGTGGGGAATGGGCAGTGCGTAGAGAATGGAAAGAACCAACAAGCCACATGCGTGCTTTGTGTGCGGTGCTTTATGTAGGCTTACTCACTTACCCTTCACTGTGGCATTCTGTAACAGATTTGGTTTTCCCCACTTAGTCCCCTCTTTCTTCACTCCTTGTTCACATTTGCAACCTTTACTTTTCTATTGACTCATCTCAGCAATTTTTAAATATACTCTCCTTCAGCCCCTTCACCCCTTCCGGCTACTACACTGCTCTACTGTCCTTCCAAGCCCAGGATCTCTTATGAACCACCCACGGTCATTTTCTCATACCCATATGCTCCCCAGCTTGCTACCATCAGGCTCCTGTGCCCGCTTTCTTTCTAAAACTTCTTTCGCCAATGTTACCAGGGGCCTGTTCATTGATGAAGTTCATTGCTTATTTTTCATTCTTCACCTTACATGACTTTTGGGCCACTTTAACCTCTGAGGGTAGGTTTTAGAATGGCATGTCTAGCTACTTAATGGGCATCCCATGGTTTCTCAGAATCTTCAATTCAATACAGTCTAAGTAGAATTCATCTTCCCCCCAAACATACTCTTGCTCCGTGTTCTCTATTTCAATAAATGTCACCACCACCAAAGCTAGTCTTTCCTCTCCCCTTCACCCCTTGAGCACACTTGGTCACTAAGCTGCTGTCCAGTCTACCCCTTACCTGCCTCTCAGAGCTGCTGGGGACTCTTCTCCATTCCTATAGCACCAGGCCCAGATCACTGCCCTCATTCACCTGACATCCCGTCCTGGACTCCCTACTCCTTGTCCCTCCACTTCCTTGCCACCATCTCTAATCTAGCCCCTGGAATGCCATCTAAAGGATCCTTCTAAAATGCAAGTCTGATTTTGTCAGTCCCCTAATTTCAATTTTTCCATGGCTTTCCACTGTCACTAAAATAACGTCCAAATGTCTTAACGTGGCTTGCAAGATCCTCTCCAAGCTTCATCCTCAACACATTTCCTTTTGCCTGCCACACTCCAGCGATATTAACAATACATTTGGTGCCCTCCTGTAGGTGCCCTCCTCTCCCTCTGGCTGTGTCCAATGTCCGAAACATGATTACCTGGTTTTTCTTCTGGTAGGCCCTTTTACACCTTTAGGTCTCAGGTCATATCACTTCTCGGGAAAGGCTTTCCTGAACCACCAGTCCCAGTTAAGTATCCTTTTTATGGGCACATGAATGCTCTCAAAACTTAATCAACTCCCTTGATACATATCATTTCCTTTGTAAAACCTACTTGCTACTGGTGGTCTCCACAGTGCTCAAAGAAGATAAGCTATTCTCTAGTGCATCCCCTTTCTACCGCTCCCATGAGTTGAATTGCGTTGTGTGCTTACCAAGAGTCAGATGTGTTTGTTCCAAACATACTTATGCCAGTTCTACTTGTTATTATAATTGTTCTTATGAACTATTATGTAAATTCATAAAATATCAATACAGAAAATCATTTTTATGGACAATAATGTGGAAAGATGTAAATGTGAGCTGTTAAAAAGTTGCTCTCATATTATGGGTAGATGTAAAGCTGTAATGGAAAAATATCATAAAAATTATAGGCAAATTCCACACTGAGTAATATTTGCAAGTATCTAAGTTCTTGCTCCTTTTTAAAGAAATTAAAACTGGAAAATTTAAAATAACTATTAATAATGATTTCTGTCAGAAAGATGACCTGGGACTTTAATTATTGGAGATAGTCCTAAAGAAAAGTCCTTACCCCTATACCAAAAGACTGGCAAAAATAATAACATACAATTTTTTTCCGTCTTTTACCCCAAATTAGCAAATACTCAACAATGAAAGAGAACTACAGGTCAATTTCCCCAATGAGCATAGATGCAAAAATTCTCAACAAGATTCTAGCAAATTGTATCTAACAACACATTTCAGGGTTGTCCATCATGACTGGGTGGACTTTATTCCCAGAATAACATACATTAAGATTTTTTCATTGAGGTGAAATTCATATAACATACAATTAAAATGTATACTTCAATGGCATCTAGTGCAACCACCACTGCTCTAGTTTTCAAAATTTTTCATCACCCCGGGAGAACACCCTGTACCCTTCAGATAGTTACTCTTCACTCCCTCCGACCCACTCTCCCCCCCCACCCTCTCCTCATCTCCTGCCTGGCAACTCCCCAGCCCCATCCTGTCTCCTTCCTGGCAACTCCTAATCTGCTTTAAATTGAAAAGAACATTTTTATGACTCACCACCTTACTGACTTTTTTGATTAATATATTAACTATTGATCCAACTCAACTTGGATAAGCAAGGATCTAATTTCCTTACGATGCTGTATTATAGCTGTGTATTGAATTGCACCTCCCACCTCCCATACGTCAAGAGCATTGCGGGCAGGAGCCATACTTGAGCTGTTTGACCATGGGTCTGCAGTACCTGACACAGTGTCTGCACATAATGGGCTCCACATTTGTGGGGTTAATTCAAATTACCCAAGATTTAGGTAAGTTGTCCAAGGACATATAACTAATAAATGAGGAGTCACAATTTAAGCCTGAGTCTCTCTCACTAAGCAGAAAATGAGACCTGTTTGGAGGTGAATTCGGCAGCAGTGCTATTAGAGTTAATACTGAGGAGGGCTTACCATGTGCCTGGCACTGTTCTAAACTCTCAGCAAGTATTACATTGTTAATCCTCCTAGCAGCCTTACATATAAATATTATTATTAGCCCAGAAATTCTGGAGAGGGAGGTAGAGATGCCCAAATCCAATCCTAGTCTTAGAGGACCCCAGAGGAAGGCTTCACATCCAGGAGTAGGATAGTCAAATGACTGGAAAAGGCCATGATGTTATTGCTTTAGTAACAACTTTTTTTTTTTTCCCGAGTTGGAATCTCACTCTATTGTCCAGACTGAAGTGCAGTGGCACGCCCCCGGCCACCGCAGCCTTGACCTGCTAGGCTCCAGTGATCCTTTTGCCTCAGTCTTCCAAGTAGCTGGAACTACAGGCGCGCACTACCACGCCTGGCTAATTTTTTGATTTATTGTAGAGATGAGGTCTCGCCAAGTTGCCCAGGCGGGTTTCGAACTCGCGGGCTCAGGCAATCCAGTCACCTCAGCCTCCCAAAGCATGGGATTACAGGCTGAGCCACTGAGCCTGGCTAGTAACAACTTTTAAGGCCTGGTTTTAGGAGAGACAAAGTGAGGTAAGTTGTCTGAATTGGTCAGGTATGGTAGCTCAAGCCCGTAATCCCAGCACTTTGAGAGACCAAAGTGAGAGGATTGCCCGAGCCCATGGATTCAAGACCAGCCTGAGCAACTCGACGAGATCTCATCTCTTCAATAAATTTTAAAAAATTAGCCAGGCATGGTAGTGTACTCCTGTAGTTCCAGCTACTTGGAAGGCTGAGGTGGCAGAATCTCTTGAGCCCAGCAGGTCGACGCTGGGGTGGCCGTGAGCATGCATGCCACAGCACTCCAGCCTATGCAATGGAGTGAGACTCCAACTCAAAAAAAAAAAAAAAATGTCTGAATTAAAATTTCTAATAACTGACTTCTATAATGTTTATATCCTGGTGATGACCTTTATCATCATCATCACCACCATCATCTGGACTGGACTTGAAGTTTACAAATCATTTCCATGCACAGAGTCTCTCTTTATAGTTGCCCTGGTAATGGTCATGGAGGCTAAATGACTTGCCTAGGACGTCACAGCTAGTTCAGGTATGGAGCTAGGACTTGATCTCAAATCTGCCCGCTCCAAGTTTTTATTCTTTATTCTACCACATTGCCCTTCCAATTTAGTTATTGGTAGTGGCAGCATTTGGTTTGACTTAGAAAATCTCAAATTGAACCTTTGAGTAACTATCTTTACCACAACTCCAGGAGACCAAACCAGGGGCATAAACTTAGTCTGAAAAGAGCCCCTCCTATCTCACTTCACATCTGTCTGCCCTTTAAAATCTAGGCACCAAACCATAAGTATATGCTTTTTGAAAAGTTAAAATTGGAATTGAAATTCACACACACACAGAGAGAGAGAGAGAAAGAGAGAGAGAGAGAGAGAGAGAAGAATGTAAGTCTTAGAATTTTCTTTGTATTACAATTGGTGGCAAGATAGCTAATATTTTTTCCAATCACTAATGTTCAATTATTTGAAAATATGCAGTCTAAACAAAATGGTCCATCAGGAGGAAGCAAGCCTAAGCAATAGAAGAAGAGGAAGTATCCAATAATAAATCCAGACCATGGAGCTAGATTAAAATTCTGGATTTGAAGGTTCAGATCTGTGGGGCATCTTGTCTCCAAGAGTAAGTACATGAGAGATAGGGCATATGTCTGCATGACTAAGAAAGCCAAGTTCAAACAGAGAAAGAAGGTATGAAGTGTTCTTCAGTGTCCCTTGGGTGACATATTTAGAAAAAAACACAAGATGCCTAATTACACTTGAATTTCTAATAAGCAACTAATATTTTAGTATGTCACATGCAATATTTGGACCATATTGACACTAAAAATTATACATTATCTGTCTGAAATTAAATTTAACTGAGCAATCAATTTTTTTGTTTTGCTTTTTCTGGAGATGAGGTCTTGCTCTGTTGCCCAGACACACTGGAGTGTAGTGGCATGATCATAGCTCACTGCAACCTTAAACCCCAGGGCTCTAGAAATCCTCCACCTCAGCCTCCTGAGTAGCTGGGACTACAGGCACATGCCACTATTCCCAGCTAATTTTTTAGTTTTTGTAGAGAAAGGGCCTCGATATGCTGCCCAGATAGGTCTCAAATTCTTGGACTCAAGCATTCTTCCCACCTCAGGCTCCCAAAGTGTTGGAATTGCAGGCATGAGTCACTGTGCCCAGCCCTGATTTTATTTGATTTTTAATTATTATTTATTTTTTGTAGAGACAGGGTCTTGCTATGCTGGCTAGTCTGGTCTTGAACTCCTGGTCTCAAGCAATCTTCCCACCTTGGCCTCCCAAATTATTGGGATTACAGGCCCGAGCAACTATGTCTGGCAGCATCCTGCATTTTATCTTACCATCCCACATTAGGGGCTATTCCATAGAGCAGTCCTGAACCCTGCTTAGAAAATACTGGTTTGGGGACATCCCTGATTGTCCAAGAGTTAGAACGGAGCTAATATGAACAAGTCTGAATTAAGTCCTTGGTGGCATACATACATCTTTTTATGTGTTCCATCATCTGCTTGGGCCTTTTGTCTTTGATTGAAAGTCTCTATAAACTGTGCCTGAATACCACAGCGTTAATAACAAGGCTCCTGAAGTATTTTCATATTGTGTGTAATAAATGCCCATATACTTAGGATTTAAAATAAGAACTACTCACCACAATATTTAGTTAAAAATTACAAAGGGAGTACAAATTAAACAGTCATTTAGTTAAGGTGTATATTTTATGACTTATTTAATTTCCCTATATTCTTATATGTATGTTTGTATAACTTGTGTCAAGACTTTCACTGATAAAGTATTTCAATTAGCTACTAAAAGAATACATTGACAGAGTTACAACTGATGTACATTTGGGTTAAATACCTATAATCAGAGTTGTTTCTCACCTGAGTCCCTCTTACTGATGTTATGTAACAAGTGGTCCTGATTGCTAGCAATAACTCGCTTAACACATTCATGTGTGTGGTAATCACATAAAAATAAAATAATGACTCACTGGGACTTCAAAAAAGAAATGGATACTAGCTATAGGCTAAACAAGTTACCTGGTCACTTTTTCATAGCTGAAAGTCTTGTTCCCAAATCATCAGGAGTTTTTTAGACTCTTGTCCACTGAACTGACTTGAGACCACCTGAGAGACAAAAATTTTGGCGGGGTTGGGGGGGAGGACAGATCCATGAAAGAAACTGGTGAATGGGAGATGGAGAGTCATTCACCTTCATGCTCACCTACCCCCATGCTTCCAGCCACTTGCCACAAGCTTCCTGAGTAACTAGCGCTTATCACCTGCGAATAGTCTTATGGCCCAAAGTGACTACAACAAGCTGAAAAGTGAGGGCAGTAGTGGTAAGTGAGGAGATTCCATGCAGAGAGTTACAGGGAAGTAAAATCCCCTTAACTGTCAGGCCTCTCATCCATCAGAGGCCTTCCATGTCCTTGTGTGACTTGTGTGATCATTATATCACTCTTCAACAATATTCTAACACTGTCATTTATAGTCATAAAATCATCCACCTTTTTCCTCACAAGTTATTTATTTTCTACCACCTTCTTTCAAAATCTAATTTCAGCCAGGCACAGTGATTTATGACTACAATCCCAGCACTTTAGGAGGCTGAGGTTGGAGGGTAGATTGAGCCCAGGAGTTCGAGACCAGCCTAGACAACATAGCGAGGCTTTGCCTCTACAAAAAAATCAAAAATAAAATAAGCTGGGCATGGTAGTGCATGCCTGTAGTCCTTGCTACTTGGGAGACTGAGGTGGAAGGATCGCCTGAGGCCAGGAGTTTGAGGCTGTGGTAAAGGATGATTAAGCCACCACTGCACTCCAGCCTGGGCAACAGAGACCCTCAACTCAAGAAAACAAAGAAAAAAATTTCATTTCGTGGACTTGGCCAGATATTCTCAAGATCTAATTCCACCTTTCCCTAAATCACCTGAGTGTGTTATTTTGGAAAATGTATGGAGTACATCTTTGTTAAAGAAAAGTAGCAGTTCTGTGGCAAGACAGCTACTTTCTCTTATTTGTAAATTAGCACGAGAACTGTATTTAAAGCTTTAAGGAGAAAGTGTTTGCATTGCTCAAACTCGTGACTTAAGTGGGTCAACACAAGACACAGGGAAATTGTGCCTTTCCTGCCATGTCATGATGGGAGACTTGTGGTGGCTGCTCTGAGCAGCCTTACCTACAGGAAGTTTAAAGAGTGAAACTGACTCCTAAAATAGTTCCCATGTCTTACATGCGTCCTGTTTAGAAAACATTTCATCTCTGAGGACTCTGCAGAGAGCAATATTCCTCCCCCTAGCTCTGCTCAAAATCATTTCCATGAGATAGTGAATCTATGAATGTAGTAAAAAAGATCCAGTGGTCTCTAAGAAAGTTTCTCTGTCCTGTCAAGAGCCTCTCTGCCCAGTCCTTGTGATGGTCTTTAATTCCAAATAAATGTCTAAGCACTTTCAAACACCTCAGGAAATGCAGAGTTTTAGGAGAGATAATTTTGTTAATAACTTAACTTTATGTAATATAAGGTTTTTGAATAGATAATATATTTGCATAGTTCAAAATTTAAAATGGCTACTTGAGAGGCTAAGGCAGAAGGATGGCTTAAGCCCAGGAGTTTGAGGTGGGAGTGAGCTGTGATTGTGCTATTGCATTCCAGCCTGGACGACAAAACAAGACCCCACCACAAAAACCAAAAGTTAAAATGACATAGAAAATAGATATTGAAAAGCTATATTTTACCCCCTTTTCCCATCCACCCCACTAATCACATATGTCTCCCCTAGGTTAGCACTTTCACTGGTTTTCTTCTGGCTCTTCCAATGTTTTTATGCAAACATCAATGCATATTCAATACATATCAATACAAATACAAACGTCAATACATATTCTCATTTCCTAGATTTCTTATATAAAAAGCAACATGAACTACACATGTTCTGCAGCTTGTATTAGCAGATGAGCTATATACTGGGTATCACTCCACATCAGTACATAGAGAGCATTTATTAAGCCACATGGGGTGTCCTTGTCTACAGATCAGCTGGCTCTTTCTTACCCCTTGCCACTACATACAACACTACAGTGAACAACTTGTCTACAGGTCCTTTTGTGCATGCCCACAAATTTCCAGAATTGAGATTTCATAGAATTTTTTCAAATCCTCTGTTTTAACACTTATCAGAAGCCTGTATTTCAGTTAGTGTTGCGTGTTGCCTCACTATTCTATAAGCTTCTGAAAGGCACAAATTGTGTTTCGTTCATCTCTGTACCTCCAGGGCCACCATAGTACCTAGCATGTTAATGCTGAATACAAACTAAAATTCTAGTGCAACTATAACCTCAAGAACATTAAAGTAACCCCTCAATGTAAAGGCTGAAGATCTAGGTGTAGATTAAGAGGCACTTCCGAGTGTCTATTTCAAGATGAAAATAGGACTCACAAAGATACAAGTATCGAATGAGTCAAAGTTTCAAGGATGAGGCTGCCTCTTCAAATCCAGGGACTGGGTCGATGTCGAGTAAGTTTTCTGGGTCAATCACACACAGAGAAACTGTGTGGTAAAATGGACAGGAAGCCTAGAGAACTGCCTGATGGGGATGGGCTGCAGGTGACAGAGAACAGCACTTCCTAGAAGCCAGGCCAAGATAGGGAGGAAAGGTAAATGCACACTTGAATTAGAGTCTGAGCAAAAGACTGGGCACAGAGAATCATGTCTGTAACCCCAGCACTTTGGGAGGCCAAGGCAGGAAGATTGCTTGAGCAAGGCAGGAGTTCGAGACCAGCCTAGGCAACATAGCAAAACCTCATCTCTACAATAAAAAATAAAATAAAATAAGTCGGGCATGGTGATTTAGTCCCAGCTACTCAGGAAGCTGTGGTGGAAGAATTGCCTGAGCTCAGGAGGTGGACGCTGCGGTAAGCCATGGTGGTACCACTGCACTCCTGCCTGGGTAACAGTGAGACTCCAACTCAAAATAATAGTACAGCTGCTAGCAAGGTGAAACTCAAACCCAGTCCTAAACAAATGGCAACTGTACTTCCCCAAGCTATTTCCCTCCCCAGCCACTGCTGCTATCCAAGCACATAGGCCATAGGAGGATTCTCTCTCTCCACTAGGTCATCACTAACTCTCCCAGTTGCCACTGAACTATGTTTAGCCAAGTTAATAGAATGACAGGCAGACGGGTCACACATAGAACTCATCTCAGTCCTTGTCAAAATCTCCACCTCTCAAAATCTGCCAGTGAAAGGCAAATTGGTACAACTCCTTATATCAGTAATGTGGCTATATAATTCAAAAATTGTAAATGTGTTTCAATCTAACAATTCTACTTCTAGGAATTAATTCTGCAAGTGCACTTATAAAAGTACAGAACATCTACATAGGTGTGCTGATGTACAATTTGGAGGAGCAAATAAATTAAACAAAATAACCTAAATATCTATCAATATGGTAGTGGTTATATCCATAATACCATATTATGTAACATCCTTGTAATTGCTAACCGAATGAAATAAACCCATGTGTAGGGCGTGGAGTAATAGCCAACATACATCGCTAGGTGAATAAAAACACATTTAAAATAGCAAATAGATTGTATGGTTTTATTTGTGATTTAAAAGAAAATATGCTTGCATATGAATAAAAATATGTAAAAATATATGAAAGACTATTAGTCACCATGGGGGAAAGGGGTGGAAGGGGCTAAGGGAAAAGAAACATTTTTTTAAACTTTATATCCTTTTTGTATTGCTTCAGTAATTAAAAAGTTCACTTGCAGCCAGTATATTATTTCTTAGTTTCCTATGGTATATGGATTACATAGGATTTAGTGATCATTTTTTACTCAGAATAACCATCACTTTAAAAATACTTTAAAATGATTCTTTATGGTTGAGTAAACAGCTATGGCTGACCTTAATTGAGGTTCACAGAACCAACTTCAGCTTTGTACACATATACTCAAAACCCAATTCATACAAAAAACTTAGTAAAATTGTCTGCAATCACAAAAATTAATGTGTTGAGCCTTCAGACTGTTGACATTGCCAGTTGTTTTAGTAAGACCTTTGCCCACCCACAAACTTTTACCTGTCACTTACCTGGACACATGTTTTGTTTTGTTTTTGTTTTTGTTTTGAGTTGGAGTCTCACTCTGTTGTCCAGACTGGAGTGCAGTGGCACACTCCCAGCCACCGCAGCCTCAACCTGCTGGGCTCCGGCAATCCTTCCGCCTCAGCCTTCCAAGTAGCTGGAACTACAAGCGTGCGCTACCACGACCGGCTAATTTTTTGATTTATTGTAGAGATGAGGTCTTGCCAAGTTGCCCAGGTGGGTCTCAAACCCGCGGGCTCAGGCAATCCTCCCGCCTTGGCCTCCCAAAGCGCGGGATTACAGGCTGAGCCACCGAGCCCGGCTAGGACACATCTTTTAAGGAATGCTTTTTAGTTCTTGTATTGTGTTTCATGCAAACATCTTTCATACCATAGACTTAATAATCATGAAAAAATATTGTTATATTTTACAAGATTAGAGAGAAGTTGAAACAAAAAGATGATCCTGTATTATGCAAATATTTTGTTGTGAAAGAACGACTGCTCAGGGCAGACATATACAAAGTGGTAGATTCTGACAGCAGGTTTTCTTTCTATTTATTTATTTATTGGAAGTGAGAAAGCAGGATTTATTGAGAGGACAGAAAAGCTCCCACAGTGGGAGGGGACCCGAAAAGATGTCACAGTGGGAGGGGACCTGAAGGGGTTGCCCAAGATTCTGACACTAGGTTTTCAAATACAATTGGTGCCTTTCAGCCAGTCTCTGTGCTCCATCCTGAAGAAAAAGAACCTGAGTCAAGAAGCAAGAAGATGAGAAAGTGTCAAGACAAGGAAAAAAAAAAACCAAACACTTGGCAGATACAACTGGCAATATGCTGGATATACATTCTCTTGAGGCAAGTCTTTAATCAAGAAGCCCAAATGTAGCAGAATATTATTTGGAACATCAATTTCCAGGTCACCTACCTTTTCCAAGACTTCCTGTTGCTAGGATGATGATGGCTCTGATTACTAATTTAACAAAGTTTTCCAGTGTCAAAACGTTTGAGCAATTTGCCTTGTTGCAATGCAGGGAAAAAAAAGGTGTGGAGTATACATTTCTTTAATTTCCTTGTTGTATTATTGCTCTTCTTTCTTGAGTAGTATTCTGCGTTTGCAAATGTAGAAAAACCTACATTTTGTTGGTAGTAAAATAACAGGTCTATAGTATAAGCTCATAGACATACCAAGAAAGTTGATAATTCATCTTGCTGTAATTATAACCAGGTCAAATTTATGGAAGTGATCCAACCCTAAAATTCACTAACAACCTTAAGAAATTTTCGGAACCAAATTATGTTTTTGAGGTTAGTCCCAAAACCTTTGAAAGCCTCCACTTTACAGCTGTTAGAACACGATAATCATTGGAATAAGAAAAAAGAGGATTAAAAGTTCAGCAAATGAAGAAGAAACAACAAAAATCAAGAGAAAAATTTAAAAAACAGTCATATAGCAATAATTAGTAACTTTCTTTCCTAACTCCCTTATTATCACACAGTTTATCTTCTACAATTATTAAAAAAAAAAAGAATTCATCCTTCGAAGAAAAGTTGCTTCTTCAAAATGAATAGGGTCTAAGAGTGTTTGGTAATTTAATTTCAGATACATGTGTTGGTGTAATTTTGGATTTTAAGATACTCGCCCTTATTATTCAGATGTTGGTCTCCAGAAACAAATTATATTGACTACTAACATGAAAGTCAATGCACATTGGACCAAATTATTGGAATGGTATGGGTGAAAGTACAGTTTTAAAAACTCAGTTCTCCAGATAACTTGCACACAAATATACCAAAACAAAGTCTACAGGGTGGGGATTCCTCTACAAATCCATTTTCACAGACTGTTTTTCCCATTGAACCACTAATCAACTTTACTATGTGCAGTTTCTACAATACAAGTCTATTTGCCCCCATGTCTGAACATCATAGTACCCTCTCATCAGAATACTGGTTAGGTTCCCTGGTGTGAATCACTTATCCATTGCTTGCCTGATTATTCACATGTTTTTGAGATTTGTGAAATGTGGCAGATAAACAGGTTTATGCTGTGTGCAACTTGGAGGGCAGCCAACGTCTGTCTGCCTATACAGTATATTTACTCTCCTTCCTCAAATCTCTCCTATACAGAGAAGCTGTATTTTAAGACTAGAATCAGTGAGGAATGCAATCCAGTAATGTCACTGCAGAAAACAGCAGGTGCTCATCCACTCATTTGCAGTGATTCTTGCAGTGAAGAAAGTGAATCAATGATTCACCCAATGGACAAAGAAACGCCACAGCGAACATTTGGAAAAATCAAAGGAGGGAAAGGAACATTTTCATACAGAGATGTGCTCTGATTTTGGAAAGTAAAACCTCCCACAAGAAAACCAGGAATTTTGTCATGTTCTGGTTGTAACTGTAGTAAGCAATGGCACGTTCCCTCTCTCCCTGCTTCCTCTGTTTTTATTGCTTTTGTGTTGTACTTCTGAAATAAATATCAATAAATCATTGCAGTTAGATACTCTAATATAGACAGAAATGTACTTGACTCCCTACAGTCATTACAATTGGAGGGGACTCTGATTAGGATGCTTTACTTAATTAAGTGATATCGTCTAAAGAGAGTTCTTCCCTCCATTTTCTGTTTAAGTCTTATAAAACACCAACAGAGGAAATTCATTCTGTTGTTTGCTTTTCTTATTGTAAATGGTTTCTTCTCATTCACATTTTACAGAAGATGTCGTGTTAATGAAATATCTAATAAGTCAAAGACTATGCTATAGCTATACACAGTCTTATTCAAATCAGTCCAAGCTATATAAACTAAAAACATTTTCTCACCCAGTCCCAGAAATGTATTTTTAAATTTATTTTTACAGTATCTATAACCTAAAATTAAGATAATTCAAAAGAAATTTTTTCTGAAAAAAATCACACTTCATGTGGTTTTATGTATGATTCAGCAGAGATCTAAAATATCTGTCTTTGAGAAAATATTTTTTAAATGGGCAAAGAATAAGCAATCCTCATGCATTAAATGTTATTTGTGAGGCACTTTGATTTTACTGAAAGAAGTCATTAAATTTGGATTGCCAATACAAATATGATTATATATGTTTTCTAAATAAAATGTTATTATGTTGTAACTAACTCATCCATTTATTGTTTGTTTACCTAATGCTCAAACACATGTTTTATTCATAGATGTCTGGGAGAAAAAAATTTTGCTTGATAATCACACCAAGCATATTTAACAAAAGCAATTCTCCTTTTATTAGTGAACAAGTTTAAGCAGAATGATTTCATTTTTTTCCCCATTTAGTTAATTCAGACTTGCGAGATCCTTAGCTTACAGCTTTTGTTTCTCCTCCTGCTGCCTTTTATGCCTTTAATGTATGCATGCCTATCCACTGATGGGAAAATATCATTTCCTGAAACTCTTCCTTTTTCTTTCTGAACTATTCTCTAAGTTGATTTCTAGTTTTGGTTAGTTTTCACTAGTTAGTTTTGTCAAGTCACTTTATGTACAAGACAGACAAATTGAAGCCAAGTAAATAAGTTCAGCATCCTGTTGAAGGTTTTGAAATTTCATTAGAGTGATTTTGAATTCTAGATGTTATTACCCATTCCCTTCAACATAAATAACATATGTGTATTTTTAAACCAATCGACAATTATATAGTATAGAAAGTAGTAAAGAAAGTGAAAATTTATTAATATCTGCGAAATTATACTCATTATTGAACAAAACATTCTAACAAAATGTTTGTAACTTTAGCAAATTCACAATGGCCTATTAAATTTAGCAACTTTATTTCTAGTCATTAGGAAGCAACATTAATAATACACACTTTCTTAAATGAACCCAACCAGCTTACAATAGGATATTTTTACCTTGACACAACATGCAGTTAAAAGCATCTAATGATCTGTAAAATTTAAATTCATGTAAGTCTCCAGATATGAAAATGAATATTAATGAATAACATGCAAGGAGTTTACAATTAATTGCTAGACTGCTAAAAAACAGGTTTTATAAAATAGCTAAGAATATGAATTACTTTATTCCCAACCTGTACAGTTTGGTCATTTATCAAACAAAATAATAACAGTAAAAATAATATAAATTACTGAATTAGTTAATTAATATTGTTTGACTCTAAAGTATTGTTTTGTTTTGCTTTTACTGCATAGCATCTTACATAAAGCACACTACCTGGAAACATTCTGAAGTTACATAATTTTTCTTAACTTCCAAGTTAAAAAAAACTAGGGAAAAACAGTTAAGAAAACTATAGAAAAACAGTAAAACCATTGAATTTCATAAGTTGTTCATAACTGCTTTTTAGTTTTAAAAGATGCTCTTTATTAAAGATTGCCTTACATTTGTTATAAGGTTTGTTAAATTTGAGTTTTTTCTGATTTTGTAATCTAGATAATTTTTTACAACCAACAGCTTAACCTACTTTCTATTGCACAAACTTCCTAAAAGATTTTATTTAAGCTCTTCATTTTAAAAGCTGCCTTTGTCCTGAAACTCAGCATATAACAATCCTGTCCCCTAAGAAAATTTCTGATGAACTGAATAACAAAGAATAAATCTGGTAGTTTTATTCCACCTCCTATTGTTGCTTACTTCTTTAAAAATAATTTTAGAAAAATAACAAATATGTCTTTTATCCTAAGTGGAATGAGGATTGTGTCTGATAAGTACCACTGAAGTTAGAATAGCTGCTGAATTATTATCTGGCAGAAGAATGTGAGTTTTATTTTGCCTGAACCAATCATTTTTATCAAATAACTTGCTATCTAAATGTCATGCTTTAAGAAATACTAATTTTAGAGATAAGCAGATTTGTTTTAGACCACCATTATTTAAATTTCTATATATCAAATCATATGTAACAGAGACAATTTCAGGTTACTTATTGAAACTGCTTTTCGTTGGAGCAGTAAACATTTGTAGCAATGCTCCAATCCTGAAAGGCAAATATATCAAATGTTTAAAATTTAAACACATATATTGCTGCCTTTAATAGGCTCTTTAGTATGACTTACATCTTACATAGCCTTTTTCTGTATTAATAAGATAAGTGTTCTAAACAAAGTATTTGTCATCAAAGCTGTCTCTGTAAAGTAGCAGAAAGAGTAAATTTTCTAAAGAGAAACTAAAAGATACTTCCTGCAATGAAAGTAGATCAAATCTGTGCAAAAAAGAGGACAAAGAAAAAAAGGTTAGTGCTAGAGAGAAAATAGTTCCTCGAAACTACTATTTTTTTCTTTCTATGGAAACAGTGTGAGTGCTTAAGAAAGAAAATATTTAGCAGTGAGCTTTTTCAAGAGAAGAGAAAAACATCTTGTGTGATGTGGGGGGAGAGAACATACAGAAAAAATAAAAATAAAAAATAAAACAGTTAAAACCAGACTGTATTTGTTTTCTTCTAAGGCATATTTCCTTTTGGCAAAAGGTAACTGCAGAGTCTTAAGAGCAAATTTCTTTCATCAGCAAGTTGCACTTTATAAGTTTAGAAGAATGGATCATCAACTCATTTGGAGAACAATTCTCTTATTAATAGCACCAGTTGCATAGATAGTTCTGCTTCTAAAAAAGTACCCGCTAGACATTCACAAATTCGCTTTTCTGGGGAAGCAAAACTTGACAACAAACTATTGTTAAGATGTATATATTTCTGATTCAGCTTAAACATATTTCATCAAACTTTCTTATAAATATGAATTGAAGCACTTCCGGGGGCCAGAGAGAACTCTACCTTTAATGTGAGAAGACAAGGTAACAAAGAATCTGTCAAAAAAAAAAAAAGAAAGAAAGAAAAGAAAAGAAATGGTTATAATGAACAGACTATGAACTTAAAAAAAATGATAAAAGCAATATTTTTTCCTAGCAGAACAATTCCTGAGTATAATAAATGAAACTAAAGTAAAACTTTTCTAGGCAGAATCAGACAATAAATGAATCATAGAAATGAAATAGTGTTAAGTACTGCATATTCTTTTAAGACATGGATAGTACAGATGTTAATGAGTTAACTTAGTTCAGTATTCCGTGAATATGAAAATAGCTATAATGCAGTACTTCATTATTTATAATATACTAATTAATCATTCATAATATAATTGTTCCACAGCCCAGGAAAAGTTCAGCTATCTTTCACAAGTATAATTGCAATACATAAAGCATATAATAATTCAAATTTATGTTCTACATTTATTTCAGAAATAAACATTTTCCCCATGTTCAAATACATATAAAATTAAAACAAAAAAGCAATTAAGATTTCCCCCCTTAAAATGCAAATAAACAATGTTTGGGAGTTTTCAAGATCTTATTTTCATAACAGAGACTTTTAAATAATTATTGACATTAACAGTTAGATACATCATCTATGTTTAATGGCCAAATACTTATTTTCAGTCGTTTTTGCGTCAAGACTGTGGGAAATTTGTATTATGAAGATCAGATGGTGCACTGATGTGAGAAATGTTGCAAAGCATCCTGTTGATTGATTCTAATTAATTGCAACGCTCTTGTGTTCTCAGTTTTAGCTGGCACACACTACACAATGACCTTTATTTTGCTTTGAATGGATTTTTACTTAAAAACAGCTGATCTCACTATCCACAGTATTTTGGGGGGTTTTACTTTTTAAAATTTCCCTGCAATATTTTCTTTTCAATTTTAAAAGATAAAGTGAAAAACGTTTCAAAACCATGACGTGTGATCAGTTAAATGAACTACATTAGTGTGGTCTTTCATATGTATTTTGCATGTTCTCTAGTATGTGACTATATTCTCAAGCCACATTTTAGTTCTTCTTTAAAAGTTATACATCCAAACAATGGTTTAAGCAGAAAATTCTGAAAAGCAATTTAGAGCACACTTAAAAAAAAAACTTTTGGTAATTAGACTACTAAATAGAACAGAGCTAAAGCCTGGGACTATGAGCAAGAGATGGGAAGCATTCCAGAATTAAAAGTATTAAATAAAATTCTTTGCACTCACCTTTCTCTGATGACTTAAGCTCAAGCAGCCCTGACAGAGAGAAGTCATGAATTTTCATCAACTTCACACATGTCATACATTTAAAAACATTTTGATTTGCCCTGGGACCCCTGCATGTCTCTGAAGTACAGTAACAGTGCTGTGATGTTTTGTAGGTACAAGCCCTATGAACTCCCAGAGCTCTAGAAGATATATTACTAATGTAAACAGACCCTTAAGTGGGGTGAAAAAGCATTAAATAACAAGAAGTTTCCAAGGAAATGCTGAATTTAAAATAAGGAGGCTATTTTTAGAAGCAACACACTTTCTATAATTTTAAGGGCCACAATTTTATCCACACACTAGCTTTTTGAGAACATGCAATTATTTGACCTGGGAAATAAAATCATTTTGGACAGGAAAATCCATAACCTAAAAATTAGAGCTAAATCATTCACTTTGCCTACTAGACTTTGAAAGTGATTAAATAGTCCTCTTTTTGTTCATGTGAGGATAAAATGTGACATGTGAGTATCTCACTATTTCAAAATGGCTACCAACATCTATACTCTTTCCTAGAAGAAGGCTAAGTGCATTGAGTCTGCTGCAATCAATTTTTACCCTCAAGAATACATCTAGGGGTTATCTTCCAAATATTTCTGTCCCTCTATTTCAAAATGGCCACCACCATCTTTACTCTTTCCTAGAGGAAGGCTAAGTGCATTAAGTCTATTGCAATCAGTTTTTACCCTCAAGAACACAACTAGGATTATATTCCAAATATTTCTGTCCCTCTTAAAATTGTAAAAAATGATTAATATGGAGCAAGAAATAAACACTAAAAGAGATTAGTAAGTGCAAAGTTGCAAATCATAGAATAATAGAAATAAAGTGCCATTACAAATAATGTACTCAGTGCTCCTCATCTTACAACTGAGGAAACTGAAGCCCAAAGAGGTAAAGTGACTTTCTCAAGGTCTTACAAAGACAAAGATGTAAAGCTAAACTGCAGACAAGTCTCTCGACTCCCGGTAGCACTCTTTCTACAAAACCTACACAGTCTTTCAATACAGTAACAAAAATGTCCACCCAGGTGAGTGTCAATCATATAATTAAGTAAAACAATGTATATATAAAAGGTATATGCAAGTCATACCAAACTAATCAGTCATCTTCACCCAGAGTGAACAATCCTTTTCCTTAAAAGAATGCTTCTTTGGAAAATATCTTTATGCCTTCACCATGCCAGGCTTTGAGGATTCATAGATCTTTAATGAAAGGTGGTTCTCTTTAGCACACTTCTACCAAGTAGTCAGGTGAAAACAATCACCATACAGTCTCACTGTCACCAGTTTGTCCCACTTTCACTCCATTCTTCACTTTGCTGACTGCAACACTTTTCTGAAATGCGCATTTGATTATGTGTGAGTTTTTCCATGGTTTTCTATCCGCTGCATAAGATAAAATCTATACTTTTTAGGCTGACATTCAAGGCTCTTCAAAATGTTTAGCCTGAGCCGGCTCGGTGGCTCAGTCTGTAATCCTGTGCCTTTGGGAGGCTGAGGTGAGTGGATTGCCTGAGCCCGCGGGTTCGAGACCCGCCTGGGCAACTTGGTGAGACCTCACCTCTACAATAAATCAAAATGAACCGGGCGTGGTAGCGCTTGCCTGTAGTTCCAGCTACTTGGAAGGCTGAGGCGGAAGGATCGCCAGAGCCCAGCAGGTCGAGGCTGCGGTGGCCGGGAGTGGCCACTGCACTCCAGTCTGGGCGACAGAGTGAGACTCTAACTCAAAATTTAAAAAAAAAAAATGTTTAGCCTGGACCACCCCTTCAGTTTCACTTCTAACGCTTTCCTCACATTTTATGTTCTAGCAGTGCAAACTACAGGCAATTCCCTGAATGTGGTATACTTTCTCATTGCCCCTGGGCCTTTGTGCATGCTGCTGCCTCTACCTCGAATGCTTGATAAAACCCTCCTCCTCCTTCAAGAGTGAGCTCAAGCATCACCTATTCTCCTCCTACAAACATAGATGCTTCTTCCCCCGGGGATCCCACCACATCTTGCACAGATCGTATATTACTCCACTCACTGCATTGAACTGTAATTGTCCATTTATATGCCTGTCTCCTCACACACATTGTCTTTGAGGTCAGAGACATATATTTCTCTCCATGACTAGACTTCCTGAGTATAAGTAAGCATTCAGTGAATGTTTACTGACTGAATACGTGAATCAATAAATAGACCATCGTATTTTTTTCTTATCATAAAATATTTTAGTCTTGGGGTGATAGCTCCTATTTTTTTCCTTCTAATGTCTAAACTGGATGCACACTGACAAAAGAATATTTATTCTAACTTCTGCTTTAGATTTCTCGCAACTATTTTCTCTTATGTACAATTTTTAAATCACTCTCTCACTATGAATTAACTTGACTTTGGACTGAGGTTGACGGTAAAACATCACTGCTATCTTCATAAACAGTTAGCCATGGTTCTAGATGTTTGTAAAAAGCATTGTCATTCATGGCTCCATTTCTTATTAGGAACACAAATTGAAGGATTGCCTGCAACTCATTAAGACTGTAAATGCGTATTTGGAAATAAACAGGAAGTGGTATCTGTAACTTCATAACAAGTGAGTGCTTTAGAAGGGAGTTTTTAAAAAAATAGACACGTGAGTCTCCCTATGTTGCCCAGGCTGCAGTACAGTGGCTATTCACAGATGTCTTGACACACTGCAGTCTTGAACTCCTTGGGCTGAAGCAATCTTCCTACCTCGGACTCCCAAGTAGCTTGGACTACAGGGTCACACCACTGTGTCTAGCTGAGAATTTTTAGTTTTACACTAGTGGAATTTAGATTTAAGATTTAGCTTATTTGGGGTTCTATTTCTGTTTGACTCTGTCCAGTCTTCCCCATCTTGCTGAGTAAACACTGCCTAGATGCAGATGCCTTCTAAAGGACCATGCAGTTGAAGCCAGTGATGCCCTTGGTTCATAAGCACACATTTTCCCCTTGAAATGATCCCCTCATCTTTACTAATAAAATAATTCATATTTTAAAATGTGTTAAGGCTTGCCAGTATATTCTTCCCTTAACATGTAAATAATCTTGAACCAGACCCCCAAATTGATGAAGAGATATTCCAATAGCTGTTTGGGCTAGAGCAGGGCATCCCAACTCTGAAGCCCCCTATAATTCTATGATTCCTCCCTGACCCCACTTCATTGTGCCCCCAAGGTTACAGTCGCTACTCACATGAGAGGAGTGTCCACTAAGGAACAGAAGTTAGAAGCACAACATTAGTAGACATTACACTTGTGTAGCGGGTTCCCCTTGGTCATGGGATCACTTCCCACAGAACAGCCTTAAGTGGCATTATCATTTATAGTCAACACTAGTTTTTAAATTCTTTTCTGGTAGATGAGGCCACGCTGGTCAGTTCCAACCTTTATCCCCTTTAGGATTCTTTAGAATGATAGGATTTGTGGCTTGGTCATCCCTCATCGCTTTAGAAAATAGTTACCCTTTAAGACTCATTAAGATTTTGAGGGCTTGAGTGGTGGGTGTATATGTTGAAGTCCAGAATGTAGAAAGAGATTAAGGATTTTACAAGTTATTGATCATAAGAATCCATTTTGTGTTGCATCTGGGATTTTTTGTGTGCGTGTGCTTGTTTTGAGCACAGCAGCACCACTTTATACAGTTTTAATTTGAACAGTTAGGGAAATATAAAAAACTCCTCTCTTGCTAACTAGCAAAGAATGGGGCCTCTTTCCTTTCATTCCAAATCAAACCTGCCTAGAATTTCAACAATTTTTTGTATACATAAAAAAGAAATTATAACGACTCCCTTATCTTTACATTTTGCATATCAGAAAGGATTTTAGTGAGAGAAATAGTAAAAGTGTTTCACAAATTGATTCATTCAGAAAATATTTACTGAGCAAATATTATGTGCTGGGCACTACACAAGGTACTAACTACACAAGGTACAACAGATATACAGAGAATAAAAAAGAGAGACTATGCTCTCTTTACAGCTCTGAATCCAAGATGTGAAGTGTGACCACCTATCAAATCACTAGGCTTGAGATTTCTGCCCACTTGCTCTCTGTTCCCTTGAAAGAAAAACTCCCTTGACAGGAAATGTTAGTTAAGATGGAAATATTCTTTAGTATAAATTTCAATTTTATAACTTAATAATCAAGAAAAAATAGGTCTATGTCTCCAACTTTGGTGGGACCATTTGAAAGTTCTTCATAAACTAATAAAAAGATATGGGCTTTAGTTTTCTTAAGGATCTGAAATGGATCCATTACACTCAGATGACTCTTAGTGGCAAGAGCAAGTAATGATTTGCATCATATGCTGATAAAATGGTGGGTTATGTGTTGGAAACAAGGACATAAGCTTGACAAAGCCCTTGTGTTTCTGGCCTGGTTCTAACAGAAGTTTGGCCAGTGTTTTCTTCTCTTATTTGCCCCTGGGAATGTTGATTTAGTAGAATTCAGGTGGTGTGACCTCTAGTCTGCGTAGGCTGGATGTAGCTTACTTCGATAATAACTTTACTCAGAACTTCAAAGAACACAGATGTTAATAGTTTTACTTAGAATCTTAGAAAACAAAGATGCTATGGTAAGCTTGCCAGGGAAAGTCCTAAATGTTAGCTTTTTCCCAGCTGATGCTAGCATTAAGATAGTTCTTGTTTATGTAGTTTTGCCCTATATAAAAAACATGCTGTGAGAATAAACTTGCTCTCACCTATTGAGGAGAGAGACCTCCCAATCCCGCTGTTCTTTGTCTTTCTTTTCTCATTCCCTCCCCCCACCTCAGGCCCCGCTCTACAGAGGCAGTTACGCATATTTTTACAATAAGGTCTTTTTAACTTCACTTATATAGACATGCGCTCTCATTCCTGCCTAAATGAACTTGAAAGATTGCTCACCATTCAGTATTGTTTAAATTATAAGGCACAAATCTGTCATCTGGTTTTAAAATATTTTTTCCCTTTGGTAATGTAGATGACTAATGTCTGTCTCCATTCTTTAAGAACATGATGATGTGATAATATAATTTTGGAAAAAAATTAGTTTTTTACATTTCACATCTAGAGACCTCTTGGTATATTAGAAAATCCAATATTTTTCTAAAAATACTTTTGCTAGCCTTCCTGACCATTCATACTTCAGTGGATTGTGCCTTTTCTGCTCAAAAAACTCCACAAGACCTCTTAACACGAGCCAGTACCCAGGAGAAGACATTACTGGTAAAACCGTTTACTTTTCATGGTACCTACTAGTGAAGGTTATGGTTCCACCTTTAGTGATGACAGTTCATCCCAGATCCCCAAGCTACTTCTAATGTGTGGGTCTGAGAAAAGAGCCTTACCTACCAACAAAGGGGATCCAGGGAGTCTTATGTCATGTTGCATTCCTAGAGTTTACATCCTCAAGAACAGAGCACTATTATTTGAGAGAGATGTGTTTGCTTTTACAATGTCTCTGTAAGTGAAGTGCCTGCTTGTTTTAATTTGAGGTAGGAGAAAACTCTTTTTATATCATTTCCCTTTCACATTTCTTTGAAAGTTGAGTGCCAAAATCTTATCCATTTAAAAATAATTTTTCTATTAAAGCCAATGTTAAAAGCCAGAAGTTTTCTCTACTGACAAAAAGTGATACTCCTCCAAATTTCATTAAAAGCTCTTGATTTTTTTCCCTACCACAATCTGATAAGGGACACTCTTCCTGATTTTCGCTCCCTGATAGTAATGAGAATCCTACTTCTATTTGTGGCAGTTTTCAAAACTGAGACTATCAAGTAATGCACTTTAACTTACTTTCCAAGGAAACTGCTTGAGAGTGCCTGTAACAAAGTTGTTCCCTATCCTTATCCTCCCCACCCTTCCGGGGAGTGAATTCCACCAGTGTGTTAATCCATATATGAAGTGGAAGATTGAGGCAAGGGACTGGTGACTGGGCCTGCCCATTGCCACCAAAGTTTTCCTGGTTCCCTCTGGGTACCCCTGCAGGATTACACGAGTGATTCACTCCTCTCTGTGTCTCCTGGCAGCTAAATGGGAATGTTGGAGTGGTGCCAGAAGGGTAGGTAGCCAACCTGCTTGCCCTCGATCATGCTGCCAGCTTTTTAATAACAGAAGTAGGGTCAAGTAAGTGAAATCACAAACTGAGGAGAGTATTCTGAGAATGCAAAGGCAGTTAATGTCCTTCCAAGCCTCAGATGGCTGGCAACCCTTGGCAAAGTAATCTATGATTTGTGGCACCTGACCCTTCCACTGTGACTGTTATCTGTGTATTCACTAGAAACATATTTACAGACTCTCTCCATTAGCCAAGATGCCTTGTGTGTGATTACCCAATTGTCATGGTCACACTGGGGTTTTGATACAGTTCCTATTCACAAATGAAAAACTGCACCACACTGCACACAGGATTGGTTTCTAGCAGGGATCCTCCATCCATAGACCAAGACTTCTCCTGGTAGATGTTGAAGAGATTAATACACCACTTCTCTGCTCCTTTTCCTCTCTCACCTCCAAACTGATTTCCACCCCCCATCTAATCTCTAGACAGAAATTCATTTGTTCCCTTGAATCCTTAAAAATTCTTAATAAAGTGAAGCATGACTGGCTACAAGAATTATCTAAAGAGATGAGCCTATTTTAAATAGACTGCACCTCAGGAAATATTGGAAGAGAACACAGCTTGCTTAAAACAAATTAGCATTGTTCTACATTTACTTCACACTTGATAGCAGCAGAGTATTTTCTCCACACTTAAAAATTTTCAGTTACAGCCGGGCTCGGTGGCTCAGCCTGTAATCCCGTGCCTTTGGGAGGCTGAGGTGAGTGGATTGCCTGAGCCCGCGGGTTCGAGACCCGCCTGGGCAGCGAGACCTCATCTCTACAATAAATCAAAAATCAGCCGGGTGTGGTAGCGCATGCCTGTAATTCCGGTTACTCGGAAGGTTGAGGCGGAAGGATCGCCGGAGCCTAGCAGGTCGAGGCTGCGGTGGCCGGGATCGGCCACTGCACTCCAGTCTGGGCGACAGAGTGAGAGTCCGACTCAAAAAAAAAAAAAAAAAAAAAATTTCAGTTACAAATACAGACAGAGCTAGGTTGTAGGCTTTCTCTTCATTCTTATGGAATTACATCCAAATAAACTTTTCAAAAATATCTTCTCCTGATGAGTGATCGTACGTGCAGTTATTTCAAAGTTCATTGAGTAGTTTAAAAAGTGGTGTCTCCCTCTCCACTCCTCAAAAATAAAAGGCGCGATTGCCCTCCTTGTCTGAAAATTTCTCTAGTTCACATCCTATGCTGGCTCCCTCCATAATATTAACTGAGAAAGGTGAAGCAGGAATTGAGGAAATCCAAGCAAACTCAGTAGGAGCAAATAAGTGGTCATGAGTCAAAATGGAAGAAATAACAACCCAATGTCATTGTCCTGCCTCCCAAATGAAGGGACGTTCTGAGTAAGTAAAACTGACAGAGTTACACCGGCCAAACAAGTGTAGACGATCCACGCCACAGTTCAAGAAAGACTCTTAATACGACCCGATGTGGCAGGAGCTGCAGGCGACCCTTGGGAACTGTATCGGGTTAAATGGCTGGGATCCTGACGACCTGGGCGACCGGCCCTCCCCAGCCTGGCAGGAGGCGGCCGTCCCGAGGCCTGGCCTTAGGGCCAGCAGGGCTCCCCTGGCCTGGAGGACGCGGGAGGAGATCCGGTGAAGAGACGCCCCCTCTCCCCCACCCCCGGGTGCCACCCGCGCAGCGCGGCCGTGGCGCCGTACACCCGAGTCGAGGCCGCAGTGGGTCCCTGGGCCAGCACCGCGGGCGCTGGCCGGGTCGGGCTGCGGCCAGGCGCTTCTCCGCCGCGGGTGGAAAGACGCCGGACGGACGCCCACTGCCCCGAGCCCACGCAGAGTCCCGTCCCCGAACGCGCGGGGGGTGGGGCGACTCCGCGCGCGGGCGAGACGGCGGCGCCCTCGGGGCCTCGGAGGGTGGAGCTCCCGGAGCCCAGGCGCCCTCGCCGCTGGGAGCCACGTCCACGCGGTTCTTCCCAGGAAACCTGAATTCAAGCCCTGCGAAGATGCTCCGGGCGTGAGCGAGCAACAGGGGGGAAAATGAGTTATTTAAATGGCGGAGGGGGTGGGCACGAGGACTAGGAGGAAACCACACAGAACAGAAATCCCCATACTACCAAAACCGTTTCTAAGAAGTCCTGAGATTTTATGCCAGGAGAGTTCACTTTAAAAGCTTGTGGGGGGGGGGGGGGGGGGGGGAGTGTGGAATTATTCCACTGCTTTTAATTGAAGTAAACAAAGTGCAACAAATCCTAACTCAAATATGATTGCAGTGAGATTAGGGTCTAATTGCTTAGGGTTCAGGTGGAATCCGCGGGCTAAATCCTACAGGGCCAATCTGAATTTCACAATCATTCTGTCAAAAGGAGAGCGATGAGAGCCCACACGCTTCCTAACAAGTCATTTTTAACAGTTACAAGCTTCGCACAAAGACCACACAGGGCGTCTAAGAGATGCAAATCTAATCCCTGGTCATTCGACAGGCCTTCAACAAAGATGTGCTAAACCCTAATAGAAAAGAAATCAGTTCTCTGTCACCAGCCCCTGGTAAAATCTATTAGAGAATGGACAGAGCCGCAGCTACAGCAGTTGCTGCAAAGGTTAAGGACAAGTACAAATAAGAGGGACCCAGTTTTGTTTTCCGTGTGAAATATCGGGAGAAGCTAACCCCAAAGGAGGGCCGGGATTCGATCCGTGGCTCCGCATTCATTTGAATGCTCGGAAAAAATAAACACACACATTAAGACTTTTGAAGACTCCGTTTCTGAGTTTGGGAGAGATGAAACAAATTCGCCCCCCAGAGATGGAAAGCTTTACCTCCGAAAGGATCGGAGAATGGCAGCGGGGAGGGAGG
>NW_007215166.1:130802-140113 GCF_000164805.1 Carlito syrichta
GGGGGTGCCTGGGCGGGTCCGGGGGCTGGGGAAACGGTCGCCCTCTGGAACGCGCGGCCTAGCTGGGTCGCCGCGAAGGGATCGCCCTCTCGGGACCTGGCTTCCACCCTGGGAAGCAGAAGGTGGGGACGGTGGGGTGGGCTTCGCTCCGAGTCCCGCCAGAACCGCCCCCCAGGTTCCCAGGCAGCTGGGGCTCCCTCCACGTGACTCCTCCTTCGAGATCGCGCTCGCAGGGACTAAACCGCGCGCTGTCCGACGGCCAGGATCGAGAAAAACCAAGGGGCTTTCCCCCTAAAATCCCTTCTCCTGTCTACCAGGAGGAGGGGTGGGGCACGTGTGCGAAAGACAGGAGTTTCGTCAGTTTCCGCGGAAGTTTCCAGAAGCTACTATTTCCTCACTCTCCGAGGTTTCGCCTCTGCTACCGGCTCCCCTCCCCCCGGGGGGTGCCGACCCTCGCGGAGCAGTCCAGGCTGGAGGAGCAAGCTGCAGCTTGGTGGGCGAACTCCAGCTCCTAACCCCTGGGCTCCATAGCCCTTTAATCCGCTCTGGCGGGACTGCCTCCCTGCTTACGGCCTGGCAGGAGAAAAGGCAGGGCTTTCTAGGTTTGCCCCTCAGCTCAGAGACAGACTATCATACAGACACACATCTGCTTCCTCCCTCCCTGTCCCTCCCTACTACGCCTGTCCTGGCGAGGCATATGCCTGAGCTCGCCGCTGTGCTCCCTCCGCCCCATCTATGGACATTAATTGAATTTCTCCAAGCTGTAGCTTCCCCACGCTTCTTTCATTTTTTTTTTTTTTCCCCTCGCTAGTCCTCTGATAGGCTGACCTTGGCCGTTCTCTGATCTTCTTACTCCCCAACTGATCTCCCATATGGACCTTACTGGCTTTCATTCTGTTCTACTTAGCCCATCCACTTTATCTGCTTCTCCTTTTAGTACCGACATTAGGAAAATGATACCGAATTGCCTGTCAAGTAAGACTGCGCCAGGAGGCTGGAATCGGACAAGAAAGCGAATAAAACAGAGGGCACTGAAATGAGGAAATGGAAAATGGGGAAGGATGAGGAAACAAGCAAAAAGTAGATAATAAAGTCACACCAGGCTACAAGCACGGAACAAGATGCTCCTGCAGACGACCTTTGCGTCCTCACTTGGGTCTTCCACGCCTACACTGGGGGGGCAGGGAGGGAGGATCCTAGGGAGAGCGGCTGGGGTTTCTTCTCCCTGATGGGGATTGCACCTGAAGACCTGGACTGGTGATCCTGAGCCTGGGGATGTAGCCTAGGCTCCTGAGGGCGTGAAGGGGGCTATATAAATCAAACACCACTTCTAGAAACAGTCATGGGGTCCACATCTCTCTACAGGTTGTGGGTGACTGAAACTCCATGCCCTGGGAACCTGCTCTGGCCCTCTGGTCTCTTGGACACCAGATTCCCCTGTATCACCCTCTGTCCACCCAGGCAAGCCTGGGCTGAGGCTCTGTCCTCAGGCAGGGACACTTGTTTCCCTTTCCCCCAGCAGACTGGGCCCTGCTGGTCTGAGTGGCCCTCACCTCCTGCCAGTGTTAGGAATTCTTTTCTCCCAGTTTTCAGAACTAGGGAACCTGGAGGCTCCCAGCTGTGGGACGCTTCACTTCTACCTCCATTATTCTCTCGGGGCAGATTAAATGCCCCTGGGGCACTCCCAGCTATCCACAGAATGGGTTCTAGAGAGGGAAAATATCTCGAGTTTATGGCTGGGGGTGGGGAAGGCGAAGGGAAGTGTAAGGAGGGAAGATACATGTCTCAGATCCCAGGGGTCCTATCATTCGACACCTGTTACAGAGAACACTGGGGCTTTTAGGATGAGTTGTGCAGAAACTTGAACAAGCAGGGCCCGGAGCAGTACAGAAGAATCTCACTCTGTCTCCCCACACGCAGTGCACTCCGCCTATTGGTTCCTCTGAGATCTTCCCAGAGGGGAAAATGCTTTGCAAGGACGTCGAAAAACACAACGCCTGCCTAGGAGGTACCAACTTGAGGAGGCTAATAAATTATCCCCCTTTGAAATAAATATGGAGCCAGCATTAAGCACATACTATTATTAGATGGAGTTTTAGCCTACTAGAAAGTTCATTAGATGTTGGTATCTGGGCGGAGAAGGAATCTCTTTTCCTTAAGAAAGTGCTTCGGGATAACAGTATTAGTTCGCTGGCTTTGTTTGGTTTTGTTTATTTCGTCACAGAAAGACGGTGCTTTTAAGATAGTTTTGTAAAGATCCCTTCAGGTTGGCATCGTCTGCGTCATTTTCGAAACTCCATGAACAATTGTGTATTCTGGGGTCCAAATTCGCGGGAGCTTCGACTCCTCTGCACCCCAGAATTGCTTGTGTGGCCTCCAGGAAATGGGGGGGGGGCATCGACTGGCAGCGCGCCACTGAAGTTGTCCCCAGGGCGGGAACCGGATAGAGTCATCGGCTGGGGCGGGGCGGAGTAGGGGGGACGTGAGGCGGGCCGAGGGGGGAGAGTGAGGCTGTGGGCTTGTGTTGGAGGAGCGGCCGCTTGTGGGCGGGGTGAGGCCTTGGGCAGGAATTAGGGGAGAAAGAGGGCTGGAGGGGAGTAGGAGGAGGCTGGGGGCAGGATGCGATGACCGAGGACCGCTGCTTCTCTTGGTCCTGGAAACCAAAGCTGTCACGACACACCATAAAATAGCCGGAGATTTCCAGTGCCCACACTTCTAGCGGAGACCCCCGACAATCCATCTGCAGCTGCCAGGCCGAAAGGGCCCCCCAGGTCTTGGGTAGCGTGGCTGCAGGCTGCGGAGGCGCCCCATGGGCTTCCCAGCCCCGCAGACTCCCAGCCAGTTCCGGGCCCACACCCGGTCCCGGCTTTGTGACTCCAGTCTGCCAATTTCGGCTCGCGGCGACACCTTCTAGCGGCAGTTCCTTTAAAAACCAATTCGAACTTTCCATCAAATCTTTTGCCCCGTGTACTCTATGAAACGGTTGTTAACCAGCACCCGGGACAAGCACAAACAACGTGGTTTCTCGGTCACCTTTCTTGCCGGTTTCTTCCCCCCTCCCACCCATCGAGTCTCTATTTCTCCAAGCAATTAAATTACATATTCGACAGGCATATTTCACTTAAAATACATCACGACTAAAGACTGATGCACCAGGTCTGAAGCTAGAAGAAAATATTTAGTGCTTGCCGACAGATCCTGTCACCCATCATCTGCTCTGCTCCGAGTGTGGCTCTGTATCTTTCAGCGTGTCCGGCTCTTATGATTGCAAATGGCCCTGTTTTCAAATGGAAATAAGACTTGCAAACTGATTATGTGTATTGAATCAGAATCACTCGCTAGATCCTCTTGTTTAAAATGTATTGAAAAAAGGATGATGGCTGCAGACCTCTGTAACCAGCTCCTTCTCTTCTCCAGGAGGTTGATCTATTTTGCAACTTTTAGCCATTTGAGCATGTTTCAGCTAGATAATTGCATCGCCATTGTGTTACTGGCCCAAAGCTCCTACGTGGTACACACACTACCTCCCAGTCGCCTCCCAGGCCCTCCCTGCTAGCATCACCCCCCAAACACCACACGCACGCATCACACGCTCACACACCCCACCCCAGCATTTTGACCCAGCTTTAATCAGCACCTCTCAGCTGTTGCCACCAACAGCAGAGCCACACACACTTTCACCAGGCAAAGTTGGCCCTCTCTCTTCCCCTTCCTTCCTTCCCAGCCACTCTCCTCTCTTCTGTATTTTCAGTGATCAGAACCATATACACAAAACCCCGAAGCTTTCACGTACACACGGCTAACACAATCGAAGTATTTAACCATGTTGAGAATTTTCAACAACTAATTTTGTGTCAATGTGGCATTGTGGTTGCTAGAAAACAGTTCATATGAGAAGGTTAATGTCAAGATGCTTGAATGCTACCATACATCTCAAAGGTTTTCTCTTTACCCCAAGCAGAGCTAAATGATGACTGTGGATGGGTTGGCTTTTTGTTAAGTATTCCCAAAAGATTCTCCCATTTGATTTCAGCACGAAGCCAATGGACTATGTAGATGTGAAGAGAGGTATCTGAGCTTAACCTATTGTATGAGTCATAGGTATGTTACAATGCAGTACTTCCAAGGTTCACTGCACCCAGGTCTGAGCCTCAGCAGTGCTGCCAGAGAGCGGTAATCGACATTTCAGTTAGTGCTGCAGGTTGGTGGGTAGTATGAACTAGCTACAACTTCTGACCACTCTGGTTAGAGGCAGGAACGTGTGCTCTGGTCATGCCGGTAGCATGAGAGTTGCAATTCTTTCTGAAGCGGAGTCAGAAGGGAGGGAGGAAGCTGTCACTGCCCAGCCCCCCAGGCCCTTAGTCTCAACCCAAGCCTTGCAGACCTCGAGGCACCATCAAGTGGCCAGGAGAGGGGAGAGGGTTAATCCACTTGCAGCTTGAATCTCCTCAGGAAAAGCCTGTCACTGCAAGTCTGTTTAGAGACCTGGTGCTCTGGGGGCGTCTGCGGGGACTCTAACTTCACAAGGTTCGCTGTACACACAGGCAGAGACAGTTCGTTAAACATTGACCGGGCCTCCTGGGTTATGGCAGAGTGAGCGGCCTCCGAGGAAGCCGCTCTCGGGCCTCTTCGTGTCATTACGGTAATTCCCAGGTTTACATCTGCGCGCGCGCACTCGGCCGTGAGATCAGGTAAATCAGTAGCACGCGGGCCAAATAAGCCCTTGTTTTCCTAGAACTTTGGGCACTTTCTGAGCAGTAGCATTGGGAGGGAGAATGCCAGGCAAGGTGAAGGCTGACAGGATTTTTCATGGAATTGGCTCCAGGGCTTAACGACAAGGAAAGAGTGTCCAAGGACGCTCCATGGCCTGACAGCTCTGATTTTGTAGAAATGAAATGATCAACAATCGCCAAAAATCCTAGAAATGCGATGTTTAACACTTCACCAACAGCCTGCTATTACTAACACGATCTAGCAATCAAAGACGGGATATTCGAAATTTGAGATGGAGGGGGAAAGGGAGCAAGAGGACAAGTTTGTTTTTTTCTTGTCGGGTAACACCCAGACCTGACCTTCCGTTCGTTGCCACCACTTTGTGAAGGCCGAGATCAGTGAGGAGTAGAAACATTTTTATGGGTTTGATGTTGTTGTCCCCGGGCAGTAGTACTCATACTAACGACTTCTGTAAGTGGATCATGCAAGTTCGACAAAGGATAACATTTTTTTCCCCTACAGATTACCTCAAAAAGTCTCATCACAGTTGTATCTCAGGGACTAAGTTCAAAATCTCTAAGAACAAATTTTAATATCTCCCCAAACATAATTAGTTCTCCAGAGTTTCACATTATAATAAACAAATATTCTAACTTAAAGTGGGCAAAACTAAATAGTTTTTGTTATTTAATTCTTTTAGGGAAACTATTTCACACAATATCTTAATTGAGATGGTGATTGTATTCAATGTTCCTGCACCCAGTAGGGTCTGTACAATCTCTTACTAAGACAAGTCTATATTAATTTTTTTCTTTCAATTATCTTATAAAGTAGATGTGTAAGATAGGTTCATGTGTGTATACACTTCATATGTGTATATACATACATATATCTATACACAGACAAAAATATCTGTATGCAAACACTTATCCCTGCATATAGATATTCTGCAGTGGGCAGAATCAGATGTGAATTTTATGTCAGAGGAGAGAGTTCTCCTTATCAAGTCCTACTACCTGCAGTATTTATGTTTATGCTTTATTTACATTGCAGGCACTACTGCGATCAATTTAAATGATAAACAAATTAAACAGGAAAATGGATTTTTAAATCTCACCCTTTCCAAAACTTTGCTACAACCCATGATAACACGAGAAACAGCTGTTTAGGAAGCAGAGGCCAACTGGGAAACATTATCAAATGAGGAGAGGGACAGAAGCCCAGAATTGTACCTAGATGCCCACCCAGTTGGGCATTAGGTCACGATCAGAGAGAAACACAGTCAGCCACTTCAGCTGTGGCTTCAGATGAGGCAAGAGCTGTGCTGCCAAGTTGATGGACCTGTTTTTTCTCCATTCCTTTGAGATTCATTCAAGACATTTCAGAAACACAATTACATAGCATGGGGGTGAGGGCACAGGCCAACTTCTTTGGCCCTCCCCTTCAATAAAACACAAGCTTTACTCTCATCCATTCCCAATTCCTCCAATCACTTGGGTGAACAAGTTTGCCTGAGAGGGTGACTGGAGATAGGACATTCTTTCCAGAAGCAACTGGCCAAAGTGGCACCAGAAAACTTTTTGTGCTCCAAGTTTAGGCAGGATCTCAAATTGGGTCCCACAGAGGGTGGTCTGGGAAACCTCAGAAGGAACACACCAGCCTGGAAGGCAGGTTGGGCCAAAGGAATACGATGTCCATTCAGCCCCAACCCTCCTGATATATCCGTATCTGTCACTTCCCTTCCATTCTCAAAGAAAGCTGTGTTTGAACCAAGCCAGCAAACCAGGCCCAAGCATCGAATCATCTCCGATTCGCATTTCCCAATGGGCTTCCTAGTTCTCCGCAAATAAAACTGTCTGCTCTCTCTGCTTCTTCACTCTAATAATTGGGGGGTGGAGAGTAGGGACGGGTGAGCGATATCCAGAGTGACTGGAGACATCCGATCAGAATTCAAGGCAGCTTCTCACAACTCTCTTGTTTATAGAAAATGAATGTCTGCCTGGTTTGCTTTTAGTTCGAGAAAAGGGTCAGTCTTTATCAGCACGGTTCACACAGATCCTGGATTTTTTCCCCCTTATCTTAAAATTGACCCGCTTTTAAGATAAAGACATAATAGAGAAAGCATTGACCTTACCTGGTCCCTAATGAGTTGGAAGTCAGAAAAACCCGCTCTCATTTCCTCTCATCTCCGATCGCCTGGGAAGAGACACGCGCTATTTTTTGTGCATTCGCTCCTCTAGATAGCCCCTCGCCGACGCCCATGCCAGTGAGCGCACTGGAGGGTGTGCGGCTTCTAAAGTCTGAGAATTCTTCCCTGGGGCCTCAAAATCCGAGACTAGGATGCCAGACCGAGGCTCCGTCCCTGGAGCACCCTGGCCCCGCTCTAGGAGGACTTACAATCCCTGAAAAGGCTCCGCGGGAAATCTTTCCTTAAGAAAGACCAGGCCCCAAGCAGTGGAAAGAACGGGCTCCTGCGACGTCTCTGGACTGGGTTCTGTGCCCAGAGCGTTTCTCACGGAGTCGTCCCGGACCTGACTCGGATTTCACTGTGGACCCCCAGCTACTTCCCACCGGGCCAACCCCTATCTATCCCCAGTCGCTGCCCTGACTGCAGAGGCCTCCCCTGCCCCCTCGCGCCTGCCGGCCTTGAGGACCCCAGCTTGCGCCCCGAGGCGGCGGCGGCAGTCTGGGATCCCCGACTCCCCTGACCAGAGCACCTCCGTCCGGCTCTTCTCTCCCCCTCCCCTGAGCCCAGCCCAGTCACTGGCCCGCCAGCGGAGAGAGCGGCTTTTTTCTGCTGCTGCCCGCAGCTCCGGGTTCCCAGGCTGGGGCCTGAGTGAGTGGGGAACCGCTTTGGGATGCTAAACATCAAATAAGCCAAGCCTGGGGTTTCAGGCCCCGAAGCCACTAGAGCAGCTCTCCAAGGCTCTCGACAAAGTCCTCGTGTTTACATGGTGAAGTGGGGGTGGGGAGAGGAGGAAGGGGGGTGCTGTGTGCAAAATCTCCCCTACTCCTCCTCGCAGCCGTTGGGGCCTAGGGGTGGGTAGGGTACTTCGGCAGAGGCAAAGTTTCGTGGCGACCTCTGGGCGAACTGTCCCGACCCCACACGTCGGAAGCTCCCGGGCACCTCAGCGCCAGGGGCATCCCCAGAATGCCGATGTCGCCGCAGGGGGTGGGGGGCAGGGGGGTGGGCTCCGGAGAGGACGACGGTCGGCACCCAGAGGCCAACGATGCTGTGGGGATGTCCCCAGGCGGCGGAATCCTCTGCACTGCGTTCAGCGCACAGCCATTTCCCTAATAACCCGCTTCAGATCGCGTTCTAGGTCCTCTTCCTGCAGCTGCGACAAGTTCCCCAGCCGGGAGCGGGAGCGGGTGGACGCCGCGTGATTGATGACGAGAAACGGCCGAGGGCCTGTGTGTCTGGGTCCCATCCGCAGACCCCGCTGAATTCACCTTTCCCCGGGACGGGTAAACAGACTTCAAACTAAGCCGACTCTAGACGGCGGGGAGAAGAATGCATTTGATAGAAACTCCATCCAGTGCGAGAGCGATAAGGTCGCGGGTACCACAGAACACTAAAATAGTGACCCCAGGGTCCTGCCCCCGGCTAGAACAGGGCTGCGGAGCAGCCGCAGGGAACCACAACCGGGCATCCCCGGCTCTGACACCGCCGGGCTTGTGCTGGGCAGCGTCAGGTTGAGCGAAGTTCCATCCCCGCGGGATCCGGACCTTAGAGCCAAACAGCACCAGCTGCACCCACTTCCCCTGCCCAGTCCGGGTCTGAGCTGGGTGCCTTGGCCACCTACACTCCCTGTCCAGGAACCAGGGCTGCCCGTTCCTTCAAACTTCCCGGTACACCCCCCCCAACACCCACATACACACACGCACAAGATGTGAGGCCTGCTAAGATTCCCCAGAACCAGAACGCTCACTAAGGCCGACCGACCATCCTCTCAAATCTCCGATATGTTGGAAACCACACCTCAGTGGTCAGGTCAAGGTTTCTGAGGGAGAAAGCTCTCCCGCCCCTCAATTCTAAGGCACCAGGTCAGAGGAGCGCCTCCCCTTCCCCAGGGAGTCAACAAAGGGGACTGCTGGGTGCCTGAAGCCAGGGCCCAGGCCGGTTTACTTTCTAACAAATTCCTGGGTGGGTGGGGATGCGGGGTCAGGAAGAGATGCAGACAGAATGGAATGAAAGAAGAGGAATGAAAGGAGTGAGGGGCAAGAGAGAAAAAAAGTCGAACATCTAGGCAAGAATTGAGTACATGCCAAATAAGGAACCAATCGTCTATCACCAAACACTTCCAAGCATGGAGGAAAGTGCTGAGAGGGCATCTGTCCCCCGCTAGCTCAGCTGTCTTTCCTCGGTAGTTTATCAGTGGTGACAGGGAAGGAGCAACAGCCCATCCAGGGACTTCCTCCCTCCTTCCCCAAATCCTTAATAGACTTTCCCGACAGAAATGTCTTCGTGCTGAGGAGGCAAGGAAATTAGAAGTCAGAAGATGAGTCAATAATAATTTTTTGCTGGGGTGGGTTGATGGGATAGGGTGGGGTGATGGGATAGGGTGGGTAGGGTGATGGGATAGGGTGGGTGGGGG
>NW_007215166.1:140133-141872 GCF_000164805.1 Carlito syrichta
GGGTGGGGGAAATGGAAAGTTGGAAATAGGAGAAAGATTCGTTGCTACAAAGATTTAAAAGACCAGAGATGGACACTGGGGAGACAATGAGTGAAACCCCAGCTACCAGCCTGGCCACCCTTCCTGGGTGTCCTCAAGCTGGCCAGCCAGTGCTACGCCCTCCGAGGCTGGAGCAGCCAGCCGCAAGAAGCAGGGACTTGGGGATGTCTGCTGCTAGACCCTAAGTGGGGATCGCCGGTTGGATTGGAAATAAAGGTTTGGTGTTCAAATCTACAGGGGCAATCCAGTCACGAAAAATGATAGCTCGTTCAGGGTTATTTAAAACAGGTATCCTGGCCACTGTTTTAAAACGCCAGCTTAGCTGTGTAAGACCACCACAGAGAGTTCTGAGGTTCCAGCAAGTGGAAGTCTGACTCTGGTCTCTTTCTCTTCTCTCCCTCTCCCTCCTGGTGGAAGTAGTTTAGTATTTCTCTTCTCCACTGCCGAGTTTCAGGACTCCTCAAGATTTGGTTCTACTCAATTCCAAGGCATAACAAAATTCCCTCTTCCCATGGGACAAGGACTCTGGGCCTGGCCCCATCAGCTGGTTCAGAATCCTCTGACCTCAAATCCAAACAATTTGGATCTCATCAGGCCAAAGATGACCCCCAGTCCAAAAAAAAAAAAAAGTCTTTTTAAAGCCAAATCAAAACCAAACAAAGAGGAGGGTTTTTGATCAGAAAAAGAATCTTTTTAATTTGTATAATTTATTAGAAGCTTCTTAGGAACTATATTTAAGCCAAATATCTACATAAGTTACAACAGAAAAAGACTGACGCCACAAATACCAAACTGCCAAATAATATACACAAATTTTTCAATGCCCATAAAAAAATGTGAGGGGCTGGGGATGGGAAGTGGTTTTCTTTTTACAACAAAATGTACAGATTACTAAAAACTAGGCATTTAGTCCAACTTTTAACAGCGTTTTACAGCTACAAGTTCATCACATCAAACATAAAACAATTTTCACGGAGGGACTGTCCGACTGAGCCCAGGCGGCCAGAGGGCGCCGGGGAGGGGGCACTTCCTTTGTGTCAGGGACAAGTGGGCTATGTCGAAGAGTCCTTCCTCTCCCCAGTTCCCATCCTCCCTTCTTTAAAAAAAAAAAAAAATCCTGGTATTTACAAGCGAGTCCACTTTGCTGGCAGAGTGTACCCAGAGTGAAGTTTTCCATCGTTAGAGTCCAGAGCCCTGTCCACGGAGAGCCGTCTCCAAACTGTGCCCCGCCCCAGCGTGAGAACCCATTTGAGTAATCAAAAAGACACCCCAAGGCTGTCCTGTGTCCTCCTCTGTCGAAAGGAAATCGGATTTGCTTGGCTGTTTAAAAAAAAAAAAAACCCACAAATTTTGGGGGTGGGGGGAAGAGAAGACGTCCAGCAGCTCGGCCGTTGTGGTTTTCTTCCTTGGTCTTAACGCGGACAGGTTCTTAAGAAAAGTCGAAGCGTGTGGAGCAGCAGATGGATGGTGGCTTGTGTGGCGGGTGGGAGGGGAAGGGGCGAGGCAGCGCGCGGGGCTGGGGCCAGCCCGGCGGCCTCTCACCAGGTCCGACCGTATAGCAAGGTGGAGCAGGACATGGTGCCGTAGTCCGATCCCGAGGAGTTCAGGTGGGACAGGCTGGAGACCTGGCCCTGCAGCGCCGCGGGGCTGGCGGCGTGGTGCGCCAGGTCCGGGGACTGGCCTGCGCTGCCCGGCTGGTG
>NW_007215166.1:143190-144191 GCF_000164805.1 Carlito syrichta
TGGAGGAGGAAGGAAGAGGAGGAAAAAAAAGGGAGAGGGGGAAGGCGAAGCCTCGCTGCTTTTTTTTTCTCCCTTTGCCAAATATTCTGGTGTTACCTTAACGCCGATCTTGTTGGATGTACACGTAACGGAGTGGACCGAGTCCTCCTTAATTGGCTTGAGTGGAGGATCGGGGGCTGCCTCGCGTTTGTTTTAGCCCGGCGCCAGGTTTTAGGCAGCCACCAGAGGCGGGGCGTAAGCGCTAAAGCAACAAGACAATAGAAGCCTACATCTTGCCCGAGATAATTAGCTTACATGCTGATGACAAGGTAAACACCTTTAAGTTTCACTTGTCAGGATTTTTAGGTCTGGGGGGGAGGGAGAGAGAGAGAGGGAGAGAGAGAGGCAGAGACGAAACCCAAAGCATTTTCCCCCTCCCTTGGACACCCCCACCCCATTTTTTGTGGGGTACCAGCGGCTCGCGGGGAGGAGGTGGGGGAGGGGAGGAGGAGGGACCCGAGAGCGGGGAGGGCAGGAGGTGGGGTGGGGAGTCGCCGAGGAGGAGGGATGGCTGGGAGGAAGGAAGGTGAATGCTGCTTTGCCACCAACTTGCAGAGTTACCAAGTGGAACCACTTTCCGCTTCGGTCGGGGTTCCCCGGGCGGGGACAGGTCTTTAGGAGGAGGGGGCCGAGGGACGGGGTGGGGGTTTCACCTGAACCTGCCGGGGCTGCTCCTCCCTCCCGCCGCGGCCTCCCAGCCCCGCGCCTTCCCACTGCCTCCGGACCACATCGGGCTTCGCTGCGCCGAGCCCCGGTCGCCACCAAATGAGCGAGCGAGTCTGGGGACGAAGCCTGGGGCCGCACTGTTGGTCTACGTGTCTGTCAGTCTGTCTGCCTCTCTTCTGCCGCCGTCAGAGGGACACCTCTGCTCCCCGCCCCCTTTCCCCCTGCCCAAGAGAATCCGAGCGGGCGGAGGGGGCGCTGAGTAGGGAATCCACTGCCTCTGGGAGGCTGTCCCGTAT
>NW_007215166.1:144941-147197 GCF_000164805.1 Carlito syrichta
TAACCAAATATCTTTGTTTAAAGTGGTGGCGTAAATGGCCAGTCGCTTTGTGGCCACGCTGGATATTAGTAGATGAGGATCATTCTGCTTCAATTGGGCGCCTCTCAGCCGACGAGCAAGAAACTGCTTAGGAGGAAGTGGGTTTCCTGTCTGCGCGTTCCCAGGCTTCAAGTGTGGGCCCCGCGCCTCGAGGGTCCTTGGGCGCCTGGCGAGGGGGAGCTGTGGGCTGTGCTCCACAGCGGGGCCGGGGGCGTCCGCCGCGTCGCTCCGGCCAGGCCGGGGCCTGCACGGAGTGGTCTACCGAGCGGAGCCCTGCGCGGCGCGGATTTTGAGACCGACTCCGATTTTTGCCCTTGGATTTTAAAGGTTTTTAGTGTTTGTTTTCGTTTTCCCTTCTTTGGCTGTTTTCGCCTCCTCTCCGCGCTAGGGGCTGGGAGGCCGGAGCGCACCCTGGCCCGGCAGGTGCCTCCAAGACACTTCTTCGGCAGCCGGTCCAGGAGCTTCTCAAATTTGATTTTTCTTTTCGCATTTTCTTTCCCTTCCTTGTAGAGAGGGACCTCCCGACGATAGACAAGCAGTTTTGAACTCTTTAATTCGGCAGGTTAGGCTCCGTTGTCATTCATAGTAATTGTAGCAGAGAAAGTTTTGTTTTGTTTTTTTTTTGCCCATCCTCTCCTCGAAGAGTGCTCTGTACTCCCTCAATTCAAGGCCCACTTCTATACTAACCTTCACTTTCCTCACCGCCTACCTCCCTGGCGAGGAGAAGGAGCGCGGGGCACCCTCCAGCTCCGGCCTGGACCCGCATTCCGCCTGCCCCCGCGGCGGCTTTGGGGACCGAAGCCCTGCGTTTGCGCGGAGACGCGCTCGCCGCCTGTGCGGCGACAGACCCGCGCGGAGCCCAGCTCCCTGCCCTTCCTTCCCAGGGGCTTCTCTGGGGGGCGCTCTCAGGAAGGGTTCAGACTCATCCACTGAGCTTTGGTCACTGTGGTGTCTGAGTAAGAAGGGGAGGCGACGCCGGGCCCCGTGCATGACGTTGGAGAACCGGCAAAGCTGAAAACAGACGCGATATGCGTCCCGAAAGGAGGAATGGGGTATTATTGCTGAGGCGGGGTGGGTTTCCCGGTCACCCGCCTTTCTCTCGCTCTCCATGATTTCATACTTGTTGGCAAGTTTAAGAAACACCAAGTGTAGAACGTCGTACACCCCTCCTAGGCTCAACGCCATTTAGAAATGGAGGCGTATCTTCACAAGGTTTTGATGCGATTCAAATAGGACCGGGCGCATCCAAGTGCTTCAGAAGCATGGAAAGTGTTCAAGCTCAGTGCCAGCACTGGAGACCGCCGTAGTCATCGTCGTGTGAATATCCCCACTTCCCTCTTTAGGGCCCCGGACCCGAGTAAAGGAAACAGTTGGGCGCATCTTCCATGGCCCCTGGGGCGTGTGGCCTCGGCCTGTGTCCCTCCGCAGCTTTCCAGTCCTTAGCCAGCCGGGTCGCACGTGGCCTCAGCTTCCTGGCCTCTATTTGGAGAATCCCAGAGCAACCGGGTCTAAGCTCTGGAGAAGACGCCCCTCCTCCCACGCCCCCGGCTCTGGACCAGGACTCGGAATCAAGCAGCAGGTGGCGGATCCGGGCGCTGGACCGGAGCGGGAACTCAAGAGCTTGGGGCGGAACAAGGCTTTCGCTTCTCTCGCGGCCACAGGACGGCGCGTCCACCTCTGGCCACGGGCGCGCTCCCCGCGCGCCATCACACCTCTCGTCCACATCTCACCTGGGCCGTCGCAGCGCCCTAGGGCCCAGGCTCCAGCGCCCTTCCATCCCTCGCCCTCTCACACATCCGATCCTCCCCCCCCAATTTTCCTAGGTGTGCTGTACAGCGCTGAAGAAGCCCGTAGACGAAGGCACCTGGGGGGTGGGGGTGGGGTGTAGGTTGAGGGAGGGAAGAAGTGGTTACAGTATCTGTCTCTCTGAGAGCTTGCCCAAGCAAAGGCTTCGAGGGTCCTCCCCTGATCCCAGACACCTCTTTCTGAATGGAGAGCGTCCTTCCTTTCTGCCCCCTCCCGGACTCATCCTAAATTGGACAAACCCTGGTGAAACCGGGGTCTTTTCCGTGGCTGCAGGGTTATACTTGGGAACCCACTTCGCCGACCCTGCACGTCTTTCTTTATGCCTCAATTCACTCGCTCCTGGGTGGGGTGGGCGCGGTGGGGAGCGGGCCTGGCCCGGGCAGGGCCCAGCGCCGGCCCTCTTCCCTGCCC